>NC_085137.1:445260656-445335656 GCF_035046485.1 Aedes albopictus
TGCCAATGGATTTTCCTACCTAACCTATGAAAAATCTGGTCAAATAACGATACACATTTTATTCCAATGTTCATTTAAATGTCCAGATATCTTACTTGATACTTGATGGGCTACAACTCGTAGCGGTGAGTCTACGCCGAATGAAGTATCCGCCTCCACTGGCCTCTGTCCTGGGCCAATCGCTTCCAGTCGCCCTGAACGTTTAGAGTCCTTAGGTCCTCCTCAAGTCCAGATATCTATGATACTGGAAATCCTCCAGGTGATTTGATCGTTTTCAAGAATTTCATAACGAATTTGTCCATGCACTACACCTGGACATGTTCTCCAGATAGTATACCATCGAATAGTCTCCAGGGTTTGCTGGAAACATTCCTCAAGTAAGTTTTTCAGAAATAACATTAATACATTTTCGAACAATTCAAAGTAATCCATCACCAATTTCTAAAAAAGTTCTTTATGGAATTTTTCAAGTATTTCTGAAAAAAATTGGGATTCTCTGTCATAATTTAAGTATAGGATTCTATACAAAGAATTTAAAAAACATTTCATTTCAACATGAAGAAAGCTCTGACTTCTTCAAGCACTCTGTAATCTGGCTACCAGGAAGATTTATTTCCTGGGACTCAACTAGAATATTTTTCCAGAGTTATACTTGGAATATCTGCAATAACCTTTTTCGGAAATGTACCTTCTAAGCAGAAAACCCCCTGGAAAACCCTATTTGAATTTTTGAACCTTCTAAACAGAATACCCTCTTTGAATGAGTGTAATCAGTTTTGAACCGCTTCATTTTGCCCTCTAATGCTTATCCTTTGACCGATATACTCGTTATTCGACCATTCGACTACCACTTCTGAGTGTCTTTCTGAGTGTCAGTTGTCCACTTTTTCAGAAATTAAATTCAGAAAATTAAGAAAATTGAAAATAGTACTGTCAGTGCTCCGATTTTACCATATAAATCAGTATTACTCCAGAATTACAATATGTAACTGACATGGCGAAGTGTATACAACTGAGAAGGAAATGGGGGTTTTTATATTATATTTTTACACAACCTGAGGGTTGGAGGGATAAGCATTTCTGTATTAACATGCCAAAAGGGTCTAAATCGTTATGGTAAACAAACATATTTATGTCTCTGTCAGGGAATGAAATTATCAGCATTATTGAGACGAAAAGTGGCGTTTTCCGAGTAACCGAATAATTCAACGATTCTTTTTCCAGTGAGAAATGTTTATCGGTCGCTGCTGTTGTCCATGACCAAAGATAGCCGAAAACTGAAAATGCCTCTATTCAATCGAACTTTTTTACACTTAGATGCTAGATTGCATCGCAACCTAGCGATTTGTGACCAAAAAGTGCAACCATACTTGCATCTTGTCACTTTAATTTGAAGAAGAGAGATTCGATGAAGAGAGATTCGATGAAGAGAACTATCTCATGTTACTTTCACCCTTATTTAAACTCAATCTAGATTTTCGTGCTCTAACTTTATCACCTTGCCGGTTATCGCGATTATTATCAGGAGGCAAATAACAAAAATTGTGCCGCCACCCGGATTCGAACCTAGACCCTTCACAAAAATGTTTCTTAGCGCGCACCATAACCACGCGGCCACACAAGCTGCTCGAGAGGAGGAAAAAAATCGATGCATAAGCTACATTTGGTGGTGACGACAAGACGGAAGGTGAACAAAGAGCAGAGAGCGGAGAGAATCAGCTTTCATTGCTAGTGATAATCCTTTTTCGGCGCTGCGGGACGAGCGAGAACGCACATTCTCGGGAGAAAACCGGTTCTGAATTTATCGCACTTCTTTTTTCGCCGATAATGCGTGTGAGAGAGTTTTCTATGATCACGATCGTGATCGATAATTTCATTCCCTGGTCTCTGTAAGGCAAGCTGTAGGGTCTTCCAGATCCACCCACGCATGTCGATATCCTTAACAGAATGCGTGAAGATGGATTTTTCTGATAATGCGTGGGTGGATCGAGAAAAGTCCTAAAGCGACAAAATTACACTGAAGTTTTTTTTTACGCGGTTTTTTTTACGCGGTCCGTCCTAAAAAAAACCGCGTTATTTCAAGACCCGTCGTAAAAAAAAACCGCGTTATTTCAAAAACCGTCGTAAAAAAAATCCGCGTTTTTTTTTTCAAAAACACGCGGAAAATAGTCAGCACCACATCTAACGTGACTTGACTTTTTTTACGACGTTTTTTGAAATAACGCGGTTTTTTTTTACGACGGGTCTTGAAATAACGCGGTTTTTTTTACGGCGGGTCTTGAAATAACGCGGTTTTTTTTTACGCGGGACCATTACCGTCGTAAAAAAAAACTTCAGTGTATGTTTGCTTATCAAAACCAGTTAGACATTTTAACGTGTTAATGCAGATTCAATCTGCTATATATTGTCCGTGCAGTTGCAAATCGGAATTTTTGACACGCGAAAATCGAGGTCTGACCCAAACCGTGCGTCGGACGGAGTGTGCTGGATAGAGGACAAAATTCGCACTCCAGCGCACTACGTCCGAAGTTATGTTTCACGCAAAGAGTGTAGCTTCGTGGTCGTGCGGCTAGTGTCACCAAGCATTTAGTCGCATCGTGCTAAGGGGCGTGGGTTCGATTTCGCCGCAGCTATCAGGAAAAAAAATTCGGCTGTGCCACTGGGCGTTGCATGCTAGTCCGTTGTCTAGTGTCGTGCTTCCTTCAAAGAACAAATCAAGCATGATTTTTCAAATCGACGTATCTAACTTTTTCAGTGATCTGAGTAAATTCATGGTCGATGTTGACGACCATTTCACTAAAATAGTTTTTTATAAAAAGACCTTTTATAAGTTTTTTCGTGCTTAACATCACCAGGGATATAGCACGCACTAGGTAAGAAACAAAACTTACTCATTCCATGTCATTTTCACAATGAATTTTGACAAAAATACACATACACCGGGTTGGTTAGAGATACGTCATGCCAGATACGTCGCTATTGTATGGTTCCAGTTTAGTGTATCTGTTACTTTGGATTTTGGCTAGATACGTCGTTTGGTTTTCTCATATATCAAAACAATGTATCTATCAGTAAAGTTGTAAACATCAAAATAGTTAGATACGTCGTTTCGAAAAATATGCTTACAAGGGAAGGTTACGATGGTGTCCCCCGGGGATTTCAACCGGACTATTTTTGTTGCATTCTACATGTGGAAATACGAATAAATCCAAAGCCTTTCGGGTGATGGGCCAGTGGTGTAGTCAGGAGGGGCCCTCAAAGGGGCAAATTAGGCAAAATATAACATTATTGAAAACGCTCAAACGTCATCAAAATGCAAATTTCACAATGTATTGAAGTAAAAACAGGCAGAATATGCATGAATACGTGATTTCATAATAAATTTATTTTACCATAGGCGTTGCTAGGGTGGGATGGGTGATGAACAAGGTGATACATTTTTATTAAAATAACTTCAACTGGTTCTTACCCTGGCAACGCCTATGGTAAATTAAATTTGATACAAAATCATGTATTCATGCATATTCTGCCTGTTTCTACTTCAAAACATTGTGAAATTTACATTTTGATGACGTTTGAGCATTTTCAATAATGTTATATTTTGCCTAATTTTTCTTTTTGAGGGCCCCTCCTGACTACACCACTGGCCCATCACCCGAAAGGCTTTGGATTTATTCATTTTTCCACATGTAGAATGCAACAAAAATAGTCCGGTTGAAATCCCCGGGGGACACCATCGTAACCTTCCCTTGTTAGTTAAACAAATTAAGCAATAAATCATCGAACATTGATGTAGATTCTTCAATTTGCTTTATGAATCATACATGCAGCTGAAAACCCGGATTTGTTTACATTTGCGAGTTACGTCGGATTGAAAAGTTATGCTTGAAATAGCTCACTGGAAGCATTCAACGTGTCCGTGTCTTTTAAAAGGATTTGGAAAAAATAGATAGTCGCGTGTGGGGAAACTTAGGGTTTCAACCACGACAACAATATTGGACCAAAATTTGCACTTAAGTAGCGTTTATGACGCATATACGGCAGATTAGCATTTATTGACCTGCTGTAAAGGCGCATATAGTGCCAAATAAATGCCATTATAACTGCTGTTTCCTTAAAAGAACTTGCTTGATGCTAGTCATGATCAAGCATATTTCATAAACATGAGATACAATCAGAGCTCAGTAGATTTTTGCTTTTTCTTAATCGTAGCTATTTATAACTGTTTGAATTACACCTAGCTGCAGGGAAGCTAGCAGCCTCCTTTATACTGCAGTGACATACAAATAGGCCTAAAAGTTTAATTGGAAATTGTAAAAAAAAATCGCGTTCTGGTGGGATTTGAACCCACGAATCCGTATTCATAAACCGGCGCTTTAACCAACTAAGCCACAGAACAGGAAACGATTCTGCAGAATAGAAAACTCCTACTATTTTCACAATTCCATCTCACTTTCGGCTGACATGCCAACCTCTCAGCACACAATCCTATGACATTTGTAAAATGGCTAAAAAATCTCTTGACAAACCCTAGTTAGTTTGTCAACTATCTGAAAAAAATTCATGGACAAAACTCTACATCAACAATTGGGTTTTTAAATTAAAAAAAAATTGATTTTTAATTTTGATTTTGGAAACATCAAATCAATTCCAAAGAAATTTTATTAAATTACTTTTTGACAGCTGAGCCGAGTACAAAGTCTGACGAGGGGTGATTCAACGAATCACCTTCATGCAAACTTCAAATTGATTTTTAAATAGGAGGCTGGGCACCAAAAATCGTCAAATTTGGGATTTCGCCTCGGTTTGGCATGCAGATTATATGGGGTTATCTCAACACCGCTAAAAATCCAATCACTCTTCCCTCCACGCATTTTGTCTTGGTTAACATTCTGCAAGTAAGCACTACAACAATAAACCAAATGCACCAGTTGTTGTTTGCTTCTTTCGTCAAATGTTTACCTTTGATTAAAATGGAATTTAGAATTTCCGTGGCCAGATTCCTTATGTAACTATGACTCACACTCGTTCACGCATTTACCGTTCTGTTCGCGTCTGTAAAAATCTTCATTTATACCTACAGCGTGGACAACAACGAGCCCATTGACCGTTACCCATCCTTGTGCATACCCCAGAATTACAAAAAATGCAAATTTTTGGTCGAATGTGAAAATTAAGCCAAGTTCATTGTCTTTCCCTGTTGTTGGTCGGTAGTAGACCGAGCCAAGTTCGTTAACTTCACGCGATGTCGTTGACTGGCTATCGGTACTACCATACTACGCTACAACGACGACGACGATGTGTTTCATAATGAATCCCGGCTGTCGTCGTCGTCGTCGGTGGCTTGATATTTGATCACCTTTCGAATTCAAGTATAACCAGCGAACCAACCACTACCATGTGAACCAAAACGGGAGACAAGATCGAGTTTAAAACGGAAGAAAGCATACCTACGTGCAGATTATCATGTTGACGGTTTTTTGTTGGAGCATTTTTGCGTTTTTTGCCGTTTCTGCTTATTAGCTGACCAATATGGTAATATGATGTGTGTACATATGTGGTTTGGCTCACATAACTTCCATCTTTACTGACTTTACCAGTTCGTCTTCCTGCCTCAACCGGCTGGTGTCGAATGATGGCATCGGATGCGATGGTCTGCAATAAATGCATATAATCTTAGGAAAAAATCCAGTGCACTCTAGTTTTATTTTTTTTAAATTTTTGTAATGTTTGTTTTTATTCATTAAATATTTGTTAGATGCAAAAACTAGGTCTATATATTGTAATATTTTACTGCAAAAAACGAAAAAAACCCCTTTGGGGTCGAAGGGGTCATATATATGACCCCAACATAGAAGCGGCTATATAAATTCACACATTCAATAAAACAGAATACTGTCTTCGGCAAAGTTGTTGCAAATCCTCTATTAAGGGAAAATGGAAAAAAAATTGTATTTGAGACTTTACTGACAACCTAGAACATCCTGAACACCATGAAGTTTGGAGAAACGAAATAATTGACATACAAGTTGTTCTAAAAGTTGAATTTGGATATGGCCTACATTCATATATATTCATTTAACCTTCGTCAAGAATATCAAAAGGTATTTTATATTCTGAGATGTTCTAGGACTCTAGGTGTTGCAAACTGTCCTGTAGTAAAATCCTTCAAATCTGAAGTATAATTTTAAGTGTTTTCGCCATAAATAATAGCCAATATACTGGGAATCGTGAAGCTCGTAAAAGCTACAATGTCATTTACAGACATCATAGTGATATTCCAGGTCAACTAAACTACCTTGGAGTTAAGAACTTCAGGTCTGCAATCGTAACAGTAGCCATATCTGATATACTAAGTAAGGTTGCATAATCCATCGTGGTTACTGAACCAATGTGAAGTCTACTTGGACCAATCTGAAGTGTACTTCATATTATTGTAAAGCTTTGGAGCATTCACGGGCGTCCAAACTGTCATATAATGAAGTCCTTCAAGTCTACAAGAATAATTGTATGTGTTTTCGCCATAAATAATAGCATTGCATAATCTGCTGGGATCCGAGAAGTTCTTGAAATCTCAAGTGTCATTTAGAAACACTATTCGAATATTACAGGCCAGCCAAACTATCTTAGAATTCAGAACTTCAGATCTACACTCGTACAGCTGCCATATATGATATACTGAGTAACGTTGCAGCGGTTCCAGTGGTTGCTGGACCAACCTGAAGTCTACTATATATTATCATGAACCTTTGCGACATTAAGGGTCGTCCAAACTGTTCTAAAGCATAGCTCTTGACAGTAACAGTAGTTATTCTCTCAATAAACTGTAACATTACACATCCAACTGTAATCTGTAATTCCTCTGGCATTTCCTGAGTCATTCCAAGATAGTTTTGTGATATTCCAGATCAACCAAACTAATTTTTCATGGAATACACAACCTTTCATCTACATTTGCAATGCTAGCGTGCTTCATTGCATAATAATATACAAGAAATCATATTTACTTACTAATATTTTTCTCAACTACTAGTAGGTATTGTTCTGTACATTTGAAACATTTAAGATTGTTCTAACCACTATTTTTTTTGAAGTCTGCGTTCTTTGTGGTCATTATTTGTTTAAAAGTTACGTTACCTAGTCTAACCCACCCAGATTCGTGAACTTTTGTGAAACTCAGAATCATTTCAAAATACCTTTAAGATATTTCAGGATTACTTAAATACCCTACAACTAAGAACTTCCAGCTAAGGTTTTGATATGACGAAGCCACATCTCGAGCACAAATTTGAAGGCAAATGTGGGACGCGACCGAGGATAAAGACTGCAGCCATTAACCGAGTGGTGTGGTCAACAATTGTTGATTCAGCTTAATTATAACTGTTATTAACGTATATGAAATTAAAAAAAAAAAAACAAAAAAAGACGCGGACACCGTCTTCAGCCAAAGACTGCACAGACTGAATGAAATTTAACACTAGATAAGGGACACATGGAGCATGCACCAGTGGATACGGAGAAGAAACTATTCTCACGAAAAGTTTCATCGACCGCAGCGGGAATCGAACCCGGACCCCACAGCATGGTGCGATTAGAAGCTTGGTGACCCTACTCGCACGTCTACGAGGCTCCACATAGAATATATAGAAATAGATACAATTATTACAGTTGGTAATGTTGTGTAACTCAAAACAGCAAAAAAGATGATGATGTCCGTTGAACATTCAGAAGATTTACTGGAAATCATAGATTACATGTCGTAGATTTGTATAATTAATTAGTTTCCGTTACACCCGTAGTCTTTAACGAAGAATGGTTTGGATGACCTAGCATATCCCAACAGATCTGATACTGTCTATTGAACTTTCAGATGTCTTACTGAACATGAGAGAATACAAATCGTAGCTTTGTATAATGAAAAAAGTTACTTTTACACCCGTAGGTTTTAGGGATTTATCTCAAGAACAATTTGGAGGACCTGGGATATCTTGGTTGATCTAATACTGTCTATTGAACTTTCAGAAAATTTTCTGGATATGATAGAACACAAACTGTAACTTTGTGTATTGAAAGTAGACTTTAGGATCTAAACTCAAGAACATTATGGATGACCTAGGATATCATGACTGATCTGATACTGTCAATTGAACTATCAGAAGACTTACTGGACGTGATAGAATACAAATCATAGCTTTGTATTATGGAAGATGTTACCGTTACACCCGTAGACTTCGGGATGTAATCTCAAGATCTTTCAGAAGACTTACTGGACATGATAGATTATAAATCGTACCTTCGTATAATGAAAGAAGTTACCGTTACACCGTAAGTTACCCGTTCCGTTACCGTAAAAACCTCTATAATAACGCTTGGAAAAAATGCGGCTGGGAATTCCTAGGAAGTACTCCCGAAGCGGTAAACGCGCTAGTATTTATCAAGAGCATATTGAGGTTCGATTCCCGATCTGACGGGCTTGGTCGTCTAGTGGATAACGCTTCTTATTCATATGCAGAACGTCCTGGGATCAATCCCTGATCAGTTGCTTTTCTTCTACTTTGTATCTCTCTATATACTTTCTCCCGCTTCTCTACATATACAACTCTACTTATACAACTCATGTATAGCGCTTGTCTAGCTGCGCCATGGTACTTTTTGGCGGAGTCATTCTTTTCATAGCGTTCTCATTCCTGCGACCAGATGCGGAGGGATCGTTAGCTTCCATCAAATAAGCCAATACAGAGATTATCAGCATTCCAAACTTATACACTGATAATCTTCTTCTTCTTCTTCTTGGCGTAACGTCCTCACTGGGACAAAGCCTGCTTTTCAGCTTAGTGTTCTATGAGCACTTCCACAGTTATTAACTGAGAGCTTCCTCTGCCAATGACCATTTTGCATGAGTATATCGTGTGGCAGGCACGAAGATACTCTATGCCCTAGGAAGTCAAGGAAATTTCCTTTACGAAAAGATCCTGGACCGACCGGGAATCGAACCCGTCACCCTCAGCATGGTCATGCTGAATACCTGTGCGTTTACCGCCTCGGCTATATGGGCCCTATAATACATAACATTATCTTTATGTGCTCACTTCGGCTAAGTCTTACCATTCACTCCTCATCTCTCACTCTTCATTTCTGACTTTTCACTCCTCATTTCGTACTTCTCACTTCATCACACTCCTCACAGTCCTCACACTTCACTGTTCAATGCCCATTCCTTAAAGTTCGCTTCTGACATTTCACTGATTACTTCTCATTACTCACTTATCACTGTTCTAGATTTCTCATTGATTATTTCTCACTGGTCAGACCTTATAGAACGCAATCAGTGAAGTACTAGATTGAAAGTAGTGAGCTGAATTTTTGTATGGTGAGATGATCAGTTCTCAATTTCTGCAATGAAATGGTGCAAACAGCGTGGGTTATATGTTTTATTGCCTAATTTGATGCTGCTTGAGCAAAAGTTTGGGTAACTGTGTTGTTGTATTATTTATTTCTTGCAACTTCAACAACACAGTTATCCAAACTTTTGCTCAAACAGCATCAAATTAGTCAAGAAATCATATAACCCTCGCTGTTTGCACCATTTCTTTGCAGAAATGCAGATCTGATCATCTCACCATACAAAAATCCAGCTCACTACTTTCAATCTAGTACTTCACTGATTGCGTCCTATTATTTAATTCTCACCAAGCTTGGAAAGCATCAGTGTCAACACGAGTCGTTACGCTGTTTTTACAGAAGCGTCTGTCTCTCTCAATGTCATCGAATCGGGAGGATAACTCTAACATAACAACAGTTCGCGTTCAGTTTTGCATGATAGATAATTTTAAAACAAATCTCAATCAGATCTCCCATTTTCCCTCATTAGCAAACACCTATCCCGTGGTGATTGTGGAGATTCAGAGGTATTCGCGGTCTCTGGTAGCAACACTCATCACATCCTGATATTCCTTTCTCTTCCCAACTGACTATAGATTTTTTTTTTTTTTTTTTATAACGAGATTTTTAGCCCTAGGCTAGTTCATCTCGGAGCCCACGCTTTACTTCCCTTCCGAAGGAAGAACTCACATTTTGCGAGTTTGTCGGGAGTGGGATTCGATCCCAGGTCCTCGGCGTGATAGTCAAGTGTTCTCACCATCACACCAGGTCCGCTCCACATCCCAACTGACTGTAAGGACTGGGCCGGTGCCGTTATTTATCAGAAATGTATGAGCGGCTAAAATGGTACTATGAATAAATGGAGTGTTTCTTAAACATTTGAGTCTAAGTTCAATTAATTTAAGTTCGTATCAATAACGCATGATATGCACATTCAGTCTAAGCTAAGCTTAGAAGTACCTACTGAATGCAAATATTATCCTTATTGTGCACTGTATTTTCGCCACAGTGCAGTTGCACAGCAAACATCGTCCATCGCAGACAACCTGCCCATCTTCAGTCAAAACAAGTTAGCTCAATATTTTCCTGCTCATCTATCTATAGGTAGGTATGCATACATGTACCGCTAAGTGCTTCGGTTGCTAAATAGCTGCTCATTAGCACCGGAGGCGCCTCTTTTGGCTGGATCCAACCGGACAAAACTCATTTGCGTGAAAAGTGATATCTTCCTACCATTACCTACAACAACAATGTTAAATATGTGCACTCAAACTGGTTGAGTTTTGTTTGTATCACTCCCGTGCGCCGTGCACTCTCGCTGCGATCGTTGTATAACGTGTGTGTAGTGTATGCAGTTCTTCGTTGCACAAAGTTTTGCGGAGGTGCTTCCGAATCTTGCGAAGCTATGTCGTGGCAGGCAGTGTTGAATCAAAACAAGAGGTTGGTTGGGTGGGCACTGGGCACCCCACCGCACCGACCCGAGTAGACTGGTCGCTTTTCACGATGCACTCAAACAGGTACATGGCGACATAGCCTTCAAGTTCTGATATAGTGGTTGTCTGTTAGTGGGAATAAGTAACTGTATGTATGCAAGAGCTGTACATAGTTTGCTGGTTGCCATGAGAGTAAGTTGAAAACTTACAAGTTGGCTATAATCGCCACATAGCTTACTTACCGAATGGTTCAGTTTGTGTGCGTTGAAGAGTACTGGGATAGTGTTGCCAGTTTGTTGTTCCTTATTCCTTATTCCCCAGAAAACTGACAAATTTTGATGTTCCTGTATCTGAAGATTTGTCATGCTGCATAGGATTTTAATCAATATTGTCTATGGAGGAGTGTCCTTTGGAAGTCCCTTTCCTTTAGGTTTGTAGATTAGATTTTCGACGATTCTCGATTTCGTGGAATCGAAAGTCAAACCTTATTTTATTGGCCATGAATATACATAGCGCTAAACTGAATATCATCCCGGGTGGAGGAGAATCACAAGAATTGACAATTTATGCCCGTAGTGCGTCTCTAAAGTCGCTATTTTAAAGATGTTTCAACTAAAGTTACTTTTTCTGGCTAAAATACACTATTTTCAACTTGCTTAAGCATTACATTTTTTGCAAAGTTTTGTCAACGAATAACTTGCGTTTGCATGAGGTAAATAATAGATAATAAATGAGATTCAAGTAGACTAAGTTTTGCCAAAAATTAACCCAAAAACTTGTCCCGGAATTTTTCCAAGAATCATTCAGAATCCCAAGTGAAGATGTAATAAAAACCTAAAAGTAAAGTAGAGTGACAATGATTTGGATGCATTTTTTCGGCTTCACCAGTCGGCCAGTATGTCGTGTGAAGTAGACGTACACCCAGCCAAATAAACTTAAGATTTCCAAAAGGCGCAACTTATGAAACCGCCTTTAACCCTTATGTGGCCGACAGGGTACCCGGGTACCCAGCACCCATTTAAAATACACGGTGTAGAAAAAAGCAAAAAGCAATTCATAATGATTCGAATAAATGTCATGAGGTCGCCTATGACGTGGAATCGTCTCACAGCCTGGCTTTTATATATGTTTAGCAACATGGTATTCTCAAGCGTCGGTAGCCGTGTGGATAAAATACGAGCTCAGTGATCCCAACGCTCATGAATCGAATCCAGTTTGCATCATTTAAAGATTTTCTTGCTTCTATCTTATGAAATTTGTCATAACAAGCACGATCGATTTTCATAATCTATTCTTATGGCATCCATAATTTTTAGTTATAGCAAAAATTCATGAGGTATTTCAATGAATTTTATTAGTTTTTTTTTCGCTGAGTGTAGGAACTTGAAGCATTTGAAGGCAAAGGCGTTAAATTCACAAATTGAGAGAATAATTTGTGAAAAAATTACCACTTGTTTTGATGGGATTTGAGCCCACGACACCGTATCGCTAGTCCGGCGCTTTAGCCAACTAATCCACAGAACAAGTTACGATTCTGCGGAATAAAAAGTTAAACTGGATTCAAAGCACCACTCTTACCGGTTCCGTATTTCACTTCTTTATCTTTCCTTCAGCTCTGAGATGTCAATCTCCCCCACTATCGCAGCCTACGAACAACCAGTGTGAAGGTATCATTTTTAGAATGTTGATATTAGAGCTCGATTGACACATACTAAAATAGAGTGCAATGAATTTTACAAATAAAATTTCACATAAACTAAAGCCCAGTGTCAAAATCACATCTCATTCGATTCATTAAATATCGAGAAACATAATGCTAACTTGATCATTTTGTATGTAAATTGGCTGTTGGTCGTATTGTTTGGTACGTCATTATTGTATTGCTTCAATGTTTTTCTCTAGATGTGTTTCAGAATAACGTAAATTATTTCTCTCATTTTTTTACAAATTCTGTTAAAGAAGTTCTTATATAATTTTAAATAAATCTGTTGCAATGGCAATCGTCGTCCTTCTCTAAGGAATATTCTAATTCTAGCAGGTTTTCAATAGCACTTATCAGAATATGTTTTATTTAAATAATTCCGCAAATATCACTAAATAATTCATCAAACTTCAATTAGTTTTCCCTGAATGTCTCAAACTTCGAAGATAATGTTAGTTAAGAGGACACGTTGCATCAGTGCAATCATCCGCCATTGCTCTGCTGCAACAAATATATAAATATCAAATTCTACAAGAGCTAGTAAACCTTTAATTTTAAAACTTCTCAACTCAGGGTGTTTATTACCTGGAAAACCCTTGAAAACTGGGAATTTTGTTTAACAGGGGAAAACCTGAAATACTCAAAGAATATTGTGAATACTTAGGCCAATTCAATAAACATTGGGTCGTATAAAAAGTAGCTATTGTTACTTCTTGTAGATCTACTCAGAAGTAGAGTATTCGATTTTGTAGTGTTATTGTATCCATCTGGAAAACCGGCTACAAGATTTTTTCTAGAAGTTCCACCAGGTTTTCTTCCTGAAATTTCTTTCGAAATATCTCTTGGAATACCTTCCAGAATTTCCCATAAGATTTCCCCCTTCCGTATTTTTTTTTCAGAAAAAAAATGTATTTCTTTTTGAATTTCTCCCGAAGATTTTTCCGGATTCCTACCAGCATTTTCCAAGATTCGCACATTTGTTTTCGGAATTTTTCCTTGAAAATTTTTCAGGATTCCTGATTTCTCCTGGAAATCTTCTAGATTGATTTCTCCTGGAATTTCTTCCAGAGGTTTTTCCGGTATTGCTCCCAGTTCCCGGGGGTTTTTACCAGGATTTATTCCCAGATCTCCACAAGAGGTTTTTTTTTCAGGATATGTACAGGGGATAGACAAAATGATCGGGACAGGCAAAATTTTCACTTTTCAAAAAAATTCAAATAGCTGTAACTTTTGGAAAAGTGCATCGAATATTCTCAAATTTTCACTGTAAGTTGTTCAACTATTTCTGTATCAGTGGACAAAATTTGAAAAAGATCGAGCTTTTCTGCACGAAGTTATAAGCGTATTAGAAAAAGGTAGAATTATCCGATAGCCAACTTTGAGCTGTTATATCTCCGGATTCAATAAACCGAATGCAATGAAATTTTGTCAATTTATGACTCATATAATGAGCTTTGAAAAACGTTTAATTTTACCTTTTTTTATAATCTTTATAACATCGTGTAGAATAGTCCGATCTTTTCCAAACTTTGTCCACTGATACAGAAATAGTTGATCAACTTACAGTGAAAATTTGAGAATATTCGATGCACTTTTCGAAAAGTTACAGCTATTTGAAATTTTTTTGGGAAGGGAAAATTTTGCCTGTCCCGATCATTTTGTCTATCCCCTGTATATCGTAGTTGTTGTCACGGGATTTCTGTTAGAGTTTCTCTAGGGATTCCTCTTGAAGCCACGATTCCTTCCAGTGTTCCTCTTCAGGAGATCTTCCTGGGATTTCTACCAGCGTATCCTGTAATTTCTTCAAGAAATTGCCGATAGCTTTCTTTAAGATTTTCCTTATAGATTTCTACAGAAGTTCGAGCTGGGGTATTTCCTAAAGTTTCTCGCGGGATGTTGAAGTTTTATTCGAGATTTTTCTTGGAATTTCTCCCGGGACTTCTCTCAGAAGATTTCTTCCGGTTTTGGAATAGAAATACACTAGAACTTCAAAGGCGCTGTAGTCACTTTTCATATTTAATTAAATGAAAAATTTTAATTGCAATAATTGATTGTTTTTAAGTGTCGAGGTTGTAGAGGATATTATACTATAATAAACAAAATTTATTTGACACTTCTAGTACTGCTGCTGACGCTGTAAGGGCGTGGCAAACTAGATGTTAGTCACACGAACAGTCGCGACATGGAACTTCTGTGGCTAGTTATTCTAATGGTGTTGGTCCTGAGATGTCTTCCAGAGTTTTTTTTTTTCTAAATTTTCACTGGACTTTTTCCTAAGCTTTTTTCGGAGTGTCTTCTGGAATCTTTGCAGGAGTTACTGCTGGTATTTCTCATGGAGTTCTTTCCATGATTTCAATCAGATCCTTTTCTAGACTTTTCCTTGTAGTTGTTTACCAGATTTCTCGCAGTGATCCACCTGAGATTATTTCCTGCTTTTCTCGGAATTATTCCCAGAGTCCACCATAAATTACGAGATTTTTTGTAACAAATTCACAAGAAATATCTGAAGGAATTCCGGTGAAATTTTACGGAAAACTCCGTAGACTTATTGGAGGAACCTTGAGAGGAACTTCGAAAGATATCCTGAGAGAAACTGAGATATCTCGAAATAAATAGTTCCGGGAGTAATCCCAGGAGGAAATATTAGCGTAATTTGAAGAGGAACTCCGAAAACCTCTAAGAGAAATTCCGGGAGGAACTACGGGTCAAATCCAAGAGATATATCGGAAAACTCTGTTGAATAAATCCCAAGAAGAACTTCTGCAAAAATCTCGAGAGAAACTTCTGGAAAACTATCCCGAAACCACTAAGACAAATGGAAGAACTTTGGAATAATGTTTGCAGTATCTCTGTGAGGCATCCAATGAGATACTATGGAAGAAATCCCGTCAAAAACTCCTGCTGAAATTTTGGGAGGAACTGTGGTACAAATCCCGGGAATAGCTGTCAGAAATCCCGACAGAATACCGAAAAAAATCTCGGAAGGAACTGCTTATGGAAGCCTCATGTTATACTAGGGGAAACTGGAGAAAACCAGAAAAAAAAACTTAATTTTAAGTACAAACGTCATATAATACCAGTTCAACATTGCATCAAAAATTCAAAAGCACAAATCTCAAGAAGTTAACATCCAACAAGAGTGTATTTTTTTATTTAGTTCTTGCTCATTTTTAATAAGCTAAAAATAAGAAAATCCGAGGCGCTGGTTTGATGATTCGTGAGATTTGTGCGCTCAAAATCGTGAGTAGGTTCAAAAGCCGGCTATCGTGGCAGCCATCTTGGGATTCTAACGAGCTTGTCTTTAAGGACGAACTCGCGGGAAGAATTCTGCTAGAAACCGGGAAAGAAATTAAAGGAGAAATTGCGGAAGAAATCCTAGGAGAAATTCTGGAAGGAATTCAAGGAAAAATCGAGGACTGAATTTTGAAATGCCAACACGACTACACTACTAGCACAGAGAACAGACATCTATGTTCAGTTTTAAAATATAATGGTCATATATGGTCTGTGGAATTACTGATTTTACTGAATGTCTTTTTCCTGATTTTTTTTCAAAATGTTTGGATGGTCCTCTCCTCTTCTTGGCGTAACGTCCTCACTGGGACAAAGCCTGCTTCTCAGCTTAGTGTTCTATGAGCACTTCCACAGTTTTTAACTGAGAGCTTCCTCTGCCAATGACCATTTTGCATGTGTATATCGTGTGGCAGGCACGAAGATACTCTATGCCCAAGGAAGTCAAGGAAATTTCGTTTACGAAAAGATCCTGGACCGACCGGGAATCGAACCCGTCACCCTCAGCATGGTCATGCTAAATACCCGTGCGTTTACCGCCTCGGCTATATGGGTTTGGATGGTAGTATAGTTGTAAGTGTCAAAGCAAAATCTCTGTCTAGTAAATTCATTAACCATTTTTTGTGTTATTTTCAAAAGAGTTAAAAAAAGTTCTTGGAAGAATTCAGGAATTTTGTGGAATCTGTTGAATAATAAATCTTGCGCATTTTTTACTTAAGTTTTTAGGACATTTCTGTACAATTTTTGAAAAATCAAGAAATTTTTAAAAATTTGCTATTTTTTCAATTAAATTTGACTTTTTTGGTTTTTTGTTTGTTCAATGCGTAGGGCTGTTACAGTGGTTCAGGTCATAAAAATATTACCCTGTTGGGACTAGTAATCCTACATTATAGAGATATGCGGAGGCGGCCATTGTAAGCCAATCGTGCAGAGAGAACTGTCAAAAAGCGAGCCAAATGAACATGTTTATCTTTTGCAGGAATGCGTCGTTTGAATGGTATTGTAATCAGAACTAGTTAAATTATAATTATATATTTTTAATATTAAAAAGCTGATTTCATATGTGCGTTCAGTAAAAAGATAATATTTCAGGTGTCATGATTCATCACTAAGCTTTCAATCGAATCATAGAATTTTTGTTTTTCAATGATTGTTTGCCTCGCGTTTTTTGAAGTGATAAAAAACTGTCAAAATTCTGCAGCAACACATCAAAAAAGGTATCATCGCAATCACTGCGAGTGAGCATGTAGGATGATATTTTTTTCAATATTCGCTTTGGTGGCAGAGAATTATTACTTTGCAATTCCGAGCCACATATCCAACATGGCTACCAATGCTGATGATGCCAAAAAAAGCCTTAATTATATCTGATTTCTGAAGCTTATGCTCATTAAAAGCTTTTTTAGCTGCTCTTCTCGAAAAAACTTCCATTGCTGCTGCTTCATTCACGTCTGCCGATATAATTAGCGCTATTCTTTGCAAAGCATTTCAGATTTATTCGCTGTTATTTTTTTTTTTTCAAAATTTGGGGGTAGCCGGTATTTTGGGCACTTGACGCTATAACTCAGTCAATTCCAAACCAATTGACTTGAAATTTTGTACACGGCTAGATACTACACGTATCTCACCGCGTTCCAAAAATTGTGTCAATTGATTCTGAATTGGCTGAGTTATAGCAGAAAAGTGCCCAAAATAGGACCCCTGCCGAGATTGATCCACTTCCCTATAATTGGCAAACGTAAACAAAACAACTTGCACCATAACAAAGTCACGCACAAAGCTTGAACATCTAACTTTGTGGCAAGTGTTGGAAGCTATTGTAAACAAAACAAACAGCGTTGCCCAATCGCCATACTTCCGCTTATCTCTATGTAGAGCAATGTTTCCCAAACTTTTAGGAAGTATCGCCCCCTTAGAGCTTCAAAAAAATATTTTCGCCCCCCTAAGTGCGGTTTTATTTTTTTTTTTTTTTCTATAATAGAAGGCTGAAACTGTGGTTAGCTAAAGCCTTTAAAAGCGCTACTGTGGCAGATATAGCAGTGCCATTCAGTGTATCTATATCTGTGTCCCTCTCATTTTCTTTAAAATGTTTTGTAAATGCGTTGATTTTCCGCATTTGAAAAAAAAAAATGTAGTGAATTTTCTTCGTACTTACAAAAAATTGTGTTTATGCCTACTTCTCAAACCTTTGTTAATTGAACATTTATTAATCGAAATAGAACGAACTGTAAACACATATGAACACTCGATATTCCTACCAGATGTTTTATAATTATCATTTTTAAAAGGACTTTTTCAACAACTTAGAGTCAATGTTTGGTCACAAGTAGCCAAATAATACTGGTGGAGAATTTGAAAACAATTAAACATATGTTATGTGAAAGTGCAACACAGAAAAATATCGGTGCGTTGCCGAGGGCTGAAAATCTCGATAATAAAGAAAAGTAATAATAATAAATATTGGTGTATTTTCAAATGTAGTTACGTTTCTCCAGATTCAAATCAACGAGCTTCGTATAAATTTGAATGCTTTCTGAGTTTTAAAAAATTATCAAATAAATAAATATGCAGCATTCATGACTAGATTTAAATGGAATATTTAAATGGAATTTTACGCAGAGTTTTTGGAATGTTTTCAAATTAACTTCAGTAAATTTGGAATTCCTCCGAAAAGCTTCTCTGAAATATTTTTAAACACAGTTGTTTGTAAACACTGTGATACGAATTAAATCAGCAAAATGTTCTAAAATTCGTCTGATATTCATGTTTTTGCTTGGAAATTCCATGAATAAGTCCGCCTACGAGTTGAAATGCAATTTTTCTCATCATTTCGCGAAAAAAACTATGTTCTTTTCATAATTTTGACAAAAACTAATCACGATTCACGAATGTTTATTATAGGAGTTTCCAAAAATATTTTTATTTAGATTTCCAGAATCACACAAACCCTTCAGAAATACGTGTAGCGGTCTTGTCTAGCAATTTTGCGAAAGAGTCCACATTAATTCCAATAATTCTGTAAAATTAAGTCCATGCTTTTGTTTAATAGTCACAGCATTTTTTTATTATCCTAGACAAAACTTGAACTGTAAGCTTGAATGTCAGGGAGATTTTATGATTCAGTTCACTTTCTCGACTTGTAATTCAATACTTTCGATGTTTTCCAATCATTGAAAAATTAGCCCCCCTTTTTAGTATTTTCGCCCCCCAATTTGTATTTCTAAAATTTTCGCCCCCCTGGGCCTGATTTTCGCCCCCAAGGGGGCGATTTCGCCCACTTTGGGAATCACTGATGTAGAGGATTTCTAGTTGGGACTTGCTAGGTACTTTTCAAAATAATATTGTTGTCCAGTTGAATACATCATGTGTACGAAATAACTATCAGTAACCATATGTTACGTAATAAGAGCGTATCTGTTTTCGTAAACAAAAACAGTAAATTCCTTTTTCTAAATAAGAGAATAGTATCGGCTCGGATATAACAGAGGCATAACCATGTAGGTAGAGAGACAGCTTTAATTACTTTCAATCTAGGTATTAGATTATTTCGTAAAAACAACTGAGTTGAAATATTAACATTTTTCAATCGGGTATCAATGAGAAATTCCAAGATTTCAGCTTGTTGAGATGCTTTTATTCGATTCTGCCATCACTTCCCTTAAAACGGTAGTAGTTTAACATATGCTGAGTTTCAAGCATTGCTCCAATTACAAGTTAAAAGAGAATTACCAACCATCATCTAGTCGACGCGACCTTATACTATTTTAGTTTAGTAGTTAGGTATATGTATGCAAATCAACCCAAATCCACCGAGCAGACAACCAAAGCCAACTAACTACCTACAAACAACTCGAAAAGAGGCACGTTACTTCCACTACCTCTCCCTTGGTACCGTAGAGGGGGGCCAACCGGTCCTCCGATGGTATTTGTTTGACTCACACACACACCATCAAACCCACCACTCTTGAGAGCCAGAAGCGGAACAAGTGGAGCCCACCACTTTTACTCGGATTTTCATCGTCCCCTGAGACGGTTGTCGTCGGTCGTCGGTCGTCGTTGTGTTCCCGTTTGTTGGATTGGATGTGTGCCACGCGCGCGGTTTTCCACATTTTCAATTTTCCTCGGTGCTGGGAAGGGCTCTCGACAACAACTGTTAGTGAGAAGTGTGCACAGTGCAAGGATTAAGCCATATTCGGTGTGAAATTTCGGAATTTACCGAAATTCGGACTTTGAGAGTGATTACCAGTTTCGAGGGGTTTAAAAGTAAGTAGTTTTGGTTTGTGTAGCAGATTGAGGGAATTGGTAGCATGTCTCCCACTGCGTCAAATAAGTGTATGCCATCCGGATAGGAAGAGTTGGAAAAAAGGTTCAAAAATATGGCCATGGATGAAGTTTGTGGCATTACCTCAAGTGTATAATTGTAGTGTAGATCATTGTTTTTTCTCGAAATTTTGATTCATATGTTTACTGAAATCAATTTCACAATATTTTATGGTCTTCGTACATTTTTGCAATTGAGCAATCGATCAGCAATGCATTACACAAAAATAGTTGAAACAAGAACAAGTCCAATATTGAAAATTTAATAATAACTTAAAGCAAGAAAAGGTTTGCTCCTTTTGATTACCAAGCATTTTTTTACAAGTTTCACCAGAGATTTACTCAATGAAAAACTTTTGCCAAGGCAACAGCGAGTTAGTGTGTGGTGTTGGTTTAAAATCGGTAGAGTAGACGACCGGTTGATGGGTGTTGTTGGTAGGCGTTCGTGGTACATATACAGTGGTTTACAACCTGGATACTCCATAAAAGGGGGTAATTTCGTCATTATAGGGGTAAACCCTTTCTTTCCCGAGACTTTGTTCGAGTAGTTGAATGAGTCAATTGGTAAAGCGAATTTTATAAGACTATTACCCATAACAATCTATCTTATTTCAAATCCAACACTTCGGAGGAATTTCGCTGTTTTAAAAATATGGCTGTTGTGTAAATTACGCTTTCCTTTCAGTTAAGTTGATTATAGTTGAGTTTCAAAAATACAAAAAATCTTCGGGATATTGAAATATGTAACAGTGAATACCTACTTATTGTGCAGATGCTTGTGTTGTGAGCTAACTTATTGTGGGATTTATTCAATTATTTTTAATATCATTCGCAAAACAAACAGCGTACCTATCGTAAAACGGGGTGACTTTGATAGTGCGGTAGACACAGTATATTTTATCTTATAACCATGATTCCTTCAATTAGTTAAGAAAAAGGCAAAACTATACATATAAAAGTCGATTTCAGAGGTATTTTTATTATAATCAACCTTATACAAAACTTTTTGAGCAAAAACAACATGTTAAATTGTCGATATTTTCGTCATTTGTCAACGCCTTCAAACAATCTGCTGTGCAACAATGTTTTTTACTATTTTTCAACGAATAGTCACCTATTTACGATAGAACGATCATAGTAGATTAAAAATCTGGAATTGAATCTCTTTACAAAGCGTATTTACGAGACTCACAAAAGTAAAATGGAACAGAAATCTCCATACACCGATGGATGAACGCCAAAAAGTATGCAATGCCCTTCACGCAGAAAAAAATATATTGAACTCAAAAATAAAGTGCTTTGAATCAAAGAAAATAAATCATTGAACCACGGCCTAATACCTTTTTTGCTTTGAATCTAAAATATTTGGCATTAGTTTCAAAGCATTCATTTCATTGTTTTTAAAATCAAGCCTCGCGGCGTTGATTTTAGTTTCAAATACTTCTTCACTTTGAATCTATAACATTATTGCTTTGAAACTAAGCAATTTTGTGATTTCAAAGTCTATATTTTTTAGAAACAAATATCCATCGACTTAGATTCAAAAACAAAATATTTTTGTTTGAAAGTGGTAACGAAATGAAAAAAAGCATGCGAGAATCGAACACGAGTACTGTTGTAATATGCATCACTGATAGCGAGCTATCGTTCACGGCCAGATCTGCTCTTGAAAATCTCAGGGTAAAACTGAATCATCTTGTTCATTATTGGCTACGTGCATTCTCCGATATTGAAATCAAAGAAAATATTTTTTGATTCAATAAACTCGCGACTTAGAAATGAAGTCTGTTTGAATTTGGTTCTAATATGTGTTATTTTTCTGCGTGTTGTAGCTTTATCTAGTTGTAACTGTTATTTTCTAAATTTGTTCATAAAAAAATCGAAAACAACTCAAATAAAGAGAACTCACTATGCGCAGTATAAATCATATGTTGATTTTATACAGATTTAGATCCTCACTTATTGTTTTGTTAGTACTAAGCGAGTTTTTTTGTTAGCCTCAATTCTTGGCGGTATTCTCATGAGATTCACAAACACATTCTCGTACATTCAATTTAATTCGATTTGCGAATTGAAATTCTCGTACATATTCTTGGTACATCTCTTGGAAGATTTTTATGGCAATTTACGAATGACATTTCTGGAGGTATATATTCCACAAAATTTTCTTGAGAAATTTCTATAGAGGACCAGAAATTTTACCAAGAATTCTTTTACAAAACCTACCATGCTTAAGCAATTCCTCCATGGATTATTTCAGAATTTTCTCCGGGAATTCTTTCAGAAAACCATCCACGGAATCCAGACATTCTAACTGCGTTTTACTTTTAGAAAAGGAAGAGTCCAGAGATCTTTGAGAATTTTCTTCAAGGATTACATCAAAAACTTGTGCAAATGTTCCTTTAGAAATATATGGTTGAGGGTGGCATAAGTTCCTCCATAAATTTTCCAAATAATTTCTACATAGAACCACCTGAAATGGCTTAATTGATTTCTTAGAAATTCTATAAATCGGCACAAACATTTCAAAAGGGCGTAACTGCATTTTGAAACAAATCCCTCTTTCACATCTGTACATCGTATTTCAATGCCGCCATGCAAATCACCGCCAGTATTGGAAAAAAGAGAAATTTCTCTGTCTAGTAATGTTTGTGAATTTCGTGGGAAACTTAAAATATGACCCACAGATGTGAAAGAGTGGTTTGTTTCAAAATGCAGTTACGCCCTTTTGAAAAGTTGGTGCCGAAATTATCTCACGCACCTCCCGCTTATGGAACACTTTGTATAGGACATCACCTGATATTTGAGTTAGAGCTATCACACTTTTCAGAACCCACCCCTTCTCAAAGCGTGGCGTAATTTATGAACTTTCCCCCTTCGGAAGTAACTCCAGGAACTCTATTTACAAAGTAATCCCAAGGTTGTTTCAGTAATTCCTCCATCGGTTGCTTCGAAAGTTCTTTCAGGGTTCCTTCTATAATTTTTTTCATGGAGGAAATTCTCCTAAAATTCTTCTATATACTTTGTTAAGTGATTCCCGTAGGTATTCTTTCAGTGATATTTGCAGAAATTCGTACCGTGATTCCTTTATAAGTTCCTCCGGGTATTCTTCCATGTATTTCACCAGAAGTCCCTCCTGTATTTCTTAAAAGAATAACTTTAGGAATTTTTACTGGGATTCCTTAACCCTTATGTGGCCGGCAGGGTACCCGGGTACCCAGCACCCATTTAAAATACACGGTGTAGCCACATAACGGTTAAAAAATTCAGATATTTCATCGGCAACAATTCCTAGAATGTTTTACGCGAATTCCTTTGGAGATTTTTTATGATATTTTTCTAAAAACCTTTACAGAAGTTTAAGTATTTCTCCAGACATAGTTCATGAATTTCTCCAGGAATTCTTTCAGAAAATTCTTCATGAATTTCGATAAGAAATTTCCTTAGGATTTTTTCTGAATAATTTATTGATAACTGTGGACTTCGTGGCCGAGCGGTTAGGGGCGCCACTCATCCAGCCGTTTCGTAAACTTCGGAGTGCCGGTTCGATTCCCGCTCCAGTCGGTGAAAAATTTTCGTCTAACGGAAAATTCTCCACTGGGCTACTGGGCCGTTTCGTGTGTTGTCCGTTGTCTTATGTTAGTGGTAAGGTACACCTTACAAACAAGGGGGGGGGGGGGGGGGGGGTTAAAACGGGTGGGTCAAGATGAAAAGCGAAGTTTTTTTTTTCAATAAAATTAAGAATTTTATCCTTCGCTAAAAGTTTCTTTGAATTAAAAACTATGTATTAGAGCAATCAAATTGTTTATCATAATTAAAAAACATCATGTTAACCCGCTGTTTCATCTTACCCCACCCGTTTCAATTTGCCCCGGTGTATCTTAGTTCAGTCTGTGCAACCTCTGGTTGAAGACAGTGTAGTGTCTGAGTTGTAGTAGTAGTGTAGTTTCTGAGGGAGTTTTTCCAGAAATTTATTTAGTAACTCTTATTAGAATTTCTTCAGAAAATTCCTAAGGATTTTTTCACATATCTCCAGGGATTTTTGATAGACAATTTATTCAAAAAATCCTCCAAACCCAACAAACATTTTTGCTGAACAAGAGTGGAATAAACCACTCTTAAGCAAACTTCTGCTTAAGAAACTACGGTTCAACTAGTTCTGTTTCTTGGGAAGCTTCTTTCAGAAATTACTCCTTCAGAAATATCACTAAAGACTCCTTCAGTAGTTCAAGGATTTTTCATGAATATCAGTAAGACACGGAGACAAATTTCGTTCGTTTGAAACAAAAATGTTCATATTTATTCGGTAATCTAATAAAATGTTTAAAACTAAAATTTTAATTTTTAAAACTAACGCAATTACATATTGATTTCGACAATACCCATTGAGGAGAGGGGTTCCGCCGTCGAGAACATAAACAAAACTCACAAGCTCCAGCTGCAACATCAAACAAGATTTCCTTCTGCAAAAAAGGCAAAGTTTACCAAAAGTTTCCACGAAATCCCGTTGTTTTCGGGAGCGTGTGTTATCTAATAAATGTACAGTTGATGTTGGCATTGGAAGTACAACACGGGAGGTAGTTTTTCCAGGGAAGGAAATGACTTAATAAGTTTAATGGGAAAACAAATATTTCCGTAGGGCCGACCTGCCACAAAAAAAAACAAAAATATTTACATTTATTTCTAACATGATCTGTCAGAAGATGCATTTTTGTTTCAAACATGGATTGCATTAGCTTCAAATGTGTCGTTCGATTTACCCCAAACAGTTTTATTTTTGTGACCAGAACAAATTGACAATTTATTTGAATTTACCTCAAATATTTTTGATTTTAACGTAGTTTTTTCTGCTTGGAAATTACCTCAAAAAAAATTCCACGGATTTTTTTTTAATTTTCAGAGAAATTTCGGCGATTCCTTCGGAAAGTTCTCCAAAGGTCATCCAGGAATCCTTTGGAAAGTTTCGTCAGGGACTACCGAAGTAATGTCTAGAAGGTTTTCTTTAGGAATTCCTTCTGCATTTCTTTCAGAAATATCTCCTAGGATTTCTTCAGTGATTCCTTCACAGATATTTACAGAAGTGTTTTATGAAATTTCATGAAAACACCATAAACAGTAATTCTTAAAAGGTTACCTGAAGGAATTTCATGGGATTGTTTAAAAAACTGATGAAATTCAATTTTATTGAAACAATTTCAGAAACAATCGTTAAAGGAGCTCCTGGAGAAACCCCTGGGGAATACCCGGAGAAGCTTCTAAAGTGGTTTCGGAGAAATTTCTAAAAGGATTAATTAGTAACGTTTGGGGAAATTTAGGGAAAAAACTACGGATAAGTTGCTGAGAAAATCCTTGAAAGGATTTGTAGAAGACATCCTTGAAGAATTCCTGAATTAAATATCGATAAAGTTTCTAGAGGAATTCTTGAAAAATATACGGAAATACGTTCCGAAATTGGAGACAATGGTACTGGAGGATTTCTTACACAAACCTCCTAATAAATTTCTAAAGCGAATTGCTGGAGGATGATGTGGAACAAACTCTGTGAGAACTTCTGGAGATACTTCTGGATGATTTTTTTTTGCAAAATGTCTGAAGGTATTAGGAATTTTATATACCTGAAACAATTTTCCTAGAGGAAAGAAATGTCAAGAAATAAATCCTTTAGTGATTTCTAAAACAGCTCATGAAATAATCTCAGAAAGATGAAGGAATTCCTAAAGAGTCACAGGAAAAAAATCTGAAATAATTTCTGAAGAAAGATTTCTATAAATCCTTAAAGAAGTTTACGATCCGACCCCTGGAGACATATCTGAGGATCTTCTAAGAAAATCCCCTGGCGGAACTTCCAGAAGAATCTCTTGAGAATTTTCTGGAGGATTTTTTCTTACTTCTTCTTCTCAGTCTGTAATATACTTTCATTGGTATATACGGTCTGCCGTGGGCAAGCGATTTCGATTATCGCGTCCTTTCGTTTCCCTACAAAGGTCTGCAACCTGGCGTAGCAGGCGCCATTCTCTCCTTACAATGGATTACAGCACGAATTCTTACTTGCCTGCTTACTCTCACGCAAAATTTGACGTTTGAGCGGTGTCGGCACCGCTCAAACGTCAAATTTTCTATGAGAATAAACAGGCCAGCATAAATACGTGCAGTGAACTATAGGAGATCATCAACACTCATACAGTGAAGATGCCTGTTAGTACAATTTGTTATGGCACAAATTTTCCAGCGGAGCGGACCTGATGTGATGGTTAGAACACTTGGCTATTACGCCGAGGACCTGGGATCGAATCCCACTCCCGACAAACTCGCAAAATGTGAGTTCTTCCTTCGGAAGGGAAGTAAAGCGTGGGTCCCGAGATGAACTAGCCTAGGGCTAAAAATATCGTTAATACAGATAAAAAAAATCCAAATGGAGGACAACGTGTCTCTGGGGCCAACCTAAAAGCTATATTCGAAAAAAAAATGCACAAACAAGAGATTCATGGAACAGAGTGAACAAAAAGTTCTCATGATTCCCTGGACGGAGCAAGTTTGTTAAACGATTGGAAACCCCTGGTATAACTGTACCCATCGCATAGTGTATCGCCGCGCGTGCCGCTACCGCACACACATTCGCGCTCGCGCGCCTTCCGAAGAATGCGATCAAGAGAGAGAACTTACGACGAGTAGCGAGCGAGCGAACGAACGGACGGACCGAGACGGTGATGTCCTAATTTTCTTCGCGGGCACACAACAACCAAAGTTGTTACACCGTACCGTACAGACAGACCGAAGAGGCCAGGCAACCTCATTCCGAGTCCGAGCGATGAATAATACCTACCAGCACATCAGATTCAGAAGAGAACACCAGAAAGATTGTTGTGTTTTGCGTTTCTTGTCTTTCGATGTCTTATGCGTTGCTGGCTGGGGTTACTTTTGGCTTCGTGATGTTTACTAGCTTTTGTTGTCTGGCTGGCGGGCTGTTTGGAATTTAAGCAGGACTTTTGAAACAAAAGTTTTCAAACATCCACTAAAACTGGTTGCCGGAGAGATATCGGCGTTTGATTGTCTTGTCTACCTGCCTTGTGTGGTTTCATTAGTCATCGCGATGGAAAATAACTGGAAAAGTAATGTCCGGAGGTAACAAAAGCGAAAGTTTTTCAGTTAAAGGTTAAATATGATAGGTGGTTATAGAATGTTTGGCAATATTATACCTAAAGGAACGTGCTAAATATGTTGATTCTTTTAGTTTACTCAATGGTTGAACCATAAAACTTCCTGGTTAATTTTATGAGAATGTCGTGTGTGTAGCTCATTCCTTATACCTATTACTTATTCTTCAAATTCTGCTGAAGTTTTCTATAATCTTCGTGTATATTTTCGTATTTATGTCTTTGCGTTCCCTTACCACAGTTGGAATCGTGACTATTCTTTACTTTTTTGAGTATTCATCCACCACTTCTTCAAAAATTCTCTGGCCATTCAAATTTGTTTCGAAATATTATAATCTATCAAAACAATACTGTATCAATTATGAATAAATGACGACTACCATCATTCTCAAATATGGTCACCAGGCATCTTCCGGGCATAGGCTTCAACCAGTTTTCCCACATTATAGGCAAACGACATACACACAGTTCTCGCCCTGTTTTGATTACGTACCAGATGGTCCACATCAACAGCCGAGCAGCGCCGTCAATATAGGTGCACTGTGCAGGTTTGTTCGCCAGTACTGGATTGAAGATTCCTAATCGTTCAAATCGGGTTTAATTTGGTTGGCGCCCGGTGTTTTGCGAAGGCCAGGTCATTGTCGTTGTGGGGTAATTTTCGCCTCTTTAGGAGCATTTATGAAGTGCGTCATTCGCGATTTTTGATTCAGGCGATTTTCGATTGGGAAAGTGTTGGGAGCCTTCAGAATTAGCTTGGCGTTTCCTAGAGTTTTTTTAATGACAAATTTAAAATTAAAAAAAAAATCATAAATGGACAAATGCCAACATTAGCAAACATTCAGATTTATCAAACCAAGTTACAGTTTAAGTTTTATTATAGCCTTCAAGCCTTATTATAGCCTTGCGATGCACAATCGACTAAAGTTTCAGCTACGTCAGTGTAGTGACAATTGATATTTACTTCTTCAAAATCGCGAGGCAAATTATTATAAAGAGATGGAAGATAGTACATAGTCTGTAATAAAACCCTTTGAAGCTTGAAAGGACTTATCCCACATATATGCTACCTCCCTTTTATGACATGACAGAAATTAACAAAAGTAGTTGTTTTTTACATATTGGTTAAGATAAACAATATCTTTTGTGGTGAATGGCCAACAAGATGCTTTCAATTCGAAAAAAAAACCTAAATAATCGATTGAAGCCCAAGACTATAACTAAAAAGCAAATTAACTTCTCCTGATTTTATTTCAAATCTTTAAAGATCAGTTAGTGCAAAAGTAACAAGTTGCTAGAGTTGCTGGTCGTCAATGTACTAGTAACCGCTCGTTCCAGTACGTAGCTCATCATCAGTTTCCTCTCAATATTCCACCCAGGATTTATTCTAGCTTTTTTACATGGATTTCAATGAAATCTTATTATTGCAGGAATACCATCCTTAATTACTCCAAGGATTCCTCAAAAGTTTCATTAGTAAAACGCACGAGACCTTCCTTCCATTATCCTTCCGGATTTTCATCTAACTTTACTTCAAGGATTTTTTCCTGGTGATTCCTCCTGCACGCAAAAAAATCCGTTCCGATATACGTACACTCCCAGTCACGACAACGGGAACAAACAGGAACTATGCATAGCAACGATAACAACAATAAGAAATGTACACCGTGAACTAGATTTCACGTTTTCTAGAACGCCCATATTGACAACTGGAACTAGTTCCAGTTCACGGTGTATATTTGCTTGTTTTCATATTTGCGTTTGTTTGTTCACGTTTATCAGAACGGTTTTCTGAGCGTGTGGGATTCCTTCGGGCCTCTGGGATTTCCCTGAACTCTTCCTGGAAGTCCTCCCGGAGCCTTTTCCTGGTTCCTTCCAGAAATGCCTTCTGCTGTATTAAAGAATTCCGCCAGGAATTCCTGAATCCCTTCAAGGATTATTTTTAGTATTTCTTCCCGGATTTAAGTGGAAATTCCAAAAAAGACGGACAAAGATAATTCCTTCCGCAATTCGCCCGGGGATTTATATCAGCATGATCGGCATTCTTCCTGGATTAACTATGGGTTTCCTATAAGCTTTTTTTTCGGGATTACATTGGGTTCCACTCATTATTCCTCCTGGCGTTCCGACAAATTTTAGGCTTTTTACGAGTTTCTTTCCGTTATACCTCCAGAAACTTTTATCGGAATTCTTTCAGCATATCCTCTTGGTATGGTCATCAATGTTTTCTATAGGGATATCATCATTCTTTTCAGAAATCTTTGTCGATATTACTCCAGGGGTTTCTCTTGATGTTTCTCTTAGAATTATTCCAGGAATTTCTCCTGCTACACAATCATGGAAATCTTCGGTAATTATTCCTGTGATTTCTTCGTGGATTCTTCAAAAGATTGATCCCAAACTTACACGAAAGGTTTCCTCCATTATATTTTAAGGATCCCTTCCGGAATTTCATTACAGATGTTTTTCCAGGATTTCTCGCTTCCTGGAACTCCTTCAGAGATTTGTCCCATAGTCCTTCATGTTTTTTACACATTTTTTTTTTCTAGAGATTCCTAAAGCCAACTTCTCCCAGGATTTCTCTCGGATTTCGGGTGTAAAGTAGAGTTTGTGGGGCAGAGAAAATTGCGAAAAAGAGAGAGGAAAACATTAGAATAATTCCACAGAATAAATCTTTTATGTTAAGCGAACGTTTGAGTCATATTGATAACTTTCATTGTTTCTTTTTTCTTTCAGATCCCAACATGAATTGAAGATTCTTTGTGAAAAGGAAGAACCTTTACGTCGTCTGACGACGACTCTTGATTAGTGTAAGAAGAAATTTTTGAGTGCACGAGAGTTGATACCGCCAAACCAGAATTCAGAAAACCTCTGACCGCAGTTGTGGTCAACCATGGAAGTGCTTTGAGAAGAAACCAGTGTGCCCGCAACCATTGAAAGGTTCGTCGGTTGGGAAAGTGAAATTGTAGTTATCCAATCTCGAGGGAATTGCCCCGCGAAGTGCTTACAGTGTGGGGTGTTGGTAAAAAATTTGAAGTGTGTCTAGTACTTGCTCAGGTCGCAATATGAGTCGCAATCGTACCAAAGGAGGTACAGCCGGGGGTTCCTCTAGCAAGAAGCAGCACGAAAGTGGCTTCTACGAGGAGTTCTCCTCGTCGTCTTCTTCGACTTCCTACGGTTTGGCAGCAAAAGATTCGAAAAGCTCGTCCGGAAGTGCTAAAAACCAGACATCGTCATTGTCCTCTTCTCGGCACTATCACCACCACCACCATCAGCAGCAGCAGCAGGCGCGTCCGCCAAAAACGGATTACATGGCGTTCTACAACAAGTACTATCAACAGCAATCGGAATCGAAGCGCAAGGGCGCTTGCAATTCGATCGAGCCACCCGATCTGATCAATCAGATTGTGGCCGAAGCCCAGAAGAAACACCTGCAGCAGCAGGAACAGCACGCGCTTGTTAGTAGCAGTAGCAGTAGCGGTGGGGGCGGCAGCAGCAATTACCACCAAGTGCGCGAAGCACCCGTCATCATCGATTCGGAAGATTCGGATAACGGTGCTGCTAGTGGAAACGAAAGTGGCAGTGATGGGGAAGTGCACACGAGCCGATTGCATCAACAGCACCATCACAACCACCGCCATCAACAGCCGCAGCAACATCATCATCAGAAACACGTTGTGGTAGAGGAAGACGAAGAGGAAGAGGAAGACGATGACGAGGAGATGGAAGAGGATGAACCAGCACAGCAACAGCAGAAACAGCAGCAGCAGGATGCGCTCAAGAAGCGAAACGAAAAGAGCAGCAGCAGCGTTATCTACAACGGCACGATCATTGATAAGGAGGGGCTTGAGATGATCAAGAGCTCCACCATCAACACCAAAGGTGAGTTTTCTAGCAATAGATTCTATATGTTATACGATGGGGTATTGCTATCATTTCTTCTCGGATTTATCCAAAATTTCCATATAAAATTCAATACAACAAAACTTTTTTCATTCATTTACAAATGTTTCTTGATGATGCTATAGATGCTATTGAAATTCCTGAAAATATCTACTCGAGTTATCGATGGAATTTTAAGACACCTTCCAGAAATCCCTGGTTTATTTCCGGAAAATGTCCAAAAAAATGTTGAGTTAAACCCTGGAGGAAACATATACAAAAAGCTCATAAGGTTTCATCACGAATTGGTAGTGCAAAAACTTTGGATTAAAAACCTCGGGATATCTCTAAAAGGATTCCTGGAGAAAATTTATGGAGAAACCTCTGGAAGAATTTCAAACGGTATCAGTAGTTCGGCTCCAGTAAGAGAATTTTGAAAAAAAAACAAAATAAGAATTGACCTGAACATTTCTCTGATATGTTACTGTACTAGCACCACCTAGCACTCTAATAAGCCAGCCAGGTTCCCACAAAAAACGATAAGACGCTTTTGCATCCATCGTCGTGGTTCCATCGTAGTATTTATACGCATAATGTGATTGTATTGTGTGCAGCGAAACCAAAGCGCTTACACTTTCATTTCGTTTCGATTTCTGCCTCCGTAAGCAGATTTGGTTTCGGTTAGCTCAACCGCAATATCCGGGAGATCAATGTTGCTTACCGCAGCAGTTATGGTCAGATTGTGCGCATTTCAACGCACAACATTATGCCTCTACGGCTGAACCAGAAGCTCCTAGCTGGCGCAATAATTTGATTCAATTAGCAGTTAGCTGAGACAGATTATGATTGCTTTTGGAGCTAGAGCTGTTTAAACAAATCAGTTCATATTTGTTACGTCTAATGATCACAGATCACTTCAATCGCCAACATTATAGCACCCTTTTGAGGTTTCTCTTCCATCATATTTATGGAAAGCACAATACCATCGCGCCCGTACCGAAGTTATCTACCCTGCTGGTGCACGGCGTTACCTACCGAAAGCAATTTCCGCGATTGAATTTAAAGTGAAAATAACTGTTATTTCTTATGAATACCACTTTCCCGCTCTTGGCTTTACCTACCTACCTACACACACCATCCATCCGTGGATTCGGCTGTTGTTTTGCAACATTCAAGTTTGATCCGCACTTCCGTGCGACTGACTGCGCTTCGCCCACGTCTGTTACAGTATGCGTGTATTATGCTTTGGTTGTGCGCCATTGGCGCAATCGCCACAATCGCGGCACGGCGCCTTCAACCAAGATTAGCGGTGGTTGTTGCTTCATTTCAGAGATGATTCGGCCGGGCCGGCTACTGGATGTTACGATTCGTGAAAGATTGCGTCTAGCGCATCGATCGAACGCTTCCCCGCTCCGAATGGAGGATGAAACCTCGGCCGAAGCGTGCGTAACAGCACCGTAGCGGCCAGCGCCACCGAGGGTAGTGAATTAACTTGCACAAGAATGCTGTGGATGATGTATTTAAATTAGCTAGGTAACTGTATCTCGGCATTATGTATGGATTCGTGATTCGATTGAAGATGCGTGAGCGTTGAAGGGAAACTATACCTAGGGTGGGACGGGGCAAGATGGGTCGCGGGGTAAGATGGGTCAGTGCCATTTTCGGGCGCATTACTTATGTTTAGATTGTGTTAATAATTTTGTTAGATGACCAGCATGAATATACAAAAGTTTGGGGCATTGATTAAAAAAATATTCACTCTCATTGGAAATAAAAAATAAAATGGTTTTTAGCCATTTTTCTTATGCGATACATTCCATATAATCTCCATATAAACGGCCGCGGGGCAAGATGGGTCATCTTCAATTTTGAACGTATTTTTGGAGCATTCAAAAGTTCTTTATTTTTTATTACAAGACTATCTCATAAATGACTTCAATCAAGCGGAATGAACGCTCAAAATTATAACATAAAATTATGATATTTTTTTAGTGAAAACATCGATTTTCAAGTCGCCTTAGGACCACTCAAATCTAAAAGTTTTTTATATTCCAAATAAATTTATAAAATGTTTACTAGTAGCTCTTGTTTACTCAGTATGGATATGGAGCATATATGAATGCGGAACAAATCTTATATTTTGACGTTTTTCGTTAAGAAAATGTGAATTACCTAAAAGGTGACCCATCTTGCCCCGCCCTTTTTTCACGGCGCAAAATCGATTACTTTTTAAAACTACTTGTTTAACATCATATTTTGTATTTAATGAACTTTTTATCGACTCTTAGCATAGCTAACAAGTGTATTAAAGAGTAGCGGACGAATACAAACCAATACGGATTGTATTTACAAAGTTATGGTGATCCATCCTTAGGTGACCCATCTTGCCCCGCCCCACCCTATATCAGATAGGTTGGTATGTGCTGGATGAATGATATCGGTAAAAATCGTTCAGTTGTTGGCAAATCAGCTCTGCAGAAATGTAGAATTTCTTCATTCTGGCCATGAATTTAACATATTTAGCATTAGTAGTCGAGCTTGTTCTATTCAATCCAACCTTGCAGATGAAAAACGGAACGCGACGTCGATATGAAATATGAAGGACTCCTCAAGTGGTCTCAATCTGTTGAACAGAGCATGCAACAGTACCCGGACAGGGAAATAACTGTCGCATAACTACAACCTGCCGTGAATTTGCATAGGAAGTCCAGTAAACATGATACTGATATGCTCGCTTCCGCGCTTAACAAGTTCAACCAGGATATCCTTCTTTCCAGAAGGTTTGTTTTATTCTCAGTACGGTTAGGGCTTTCTTAACCTCATCCAGTGTTGGTGGTTTCATAGCTTGACCTCCATCGACTATACATATGTTAGTTCAGTTACTGGGTATAACTTCATTGTTGTTATTCATAAAATCTTCGAAGCGCTGGCTGCCAACAACTGCTTTATTTGTTGACGCAGTCTTGCGTCATTGACAGTTGCATAAAACTTCCGCATAGCTTTCCGATCCGGGCTTTCCTGCCCATCAGCAGTCTCTTCTTTTTTCTGTTTTTGCCACTCTGTATCGCTCTCTGTGGAGCCTGCTACCGTCCACTTCCGACTCCTGGTGGCATTCTTCCCGTTCGTCACGTCGTGGGACTCCTCGTCGAACCAATCATTTCGTTGGCGTCGCTGAGCAGTACCAATCAATGCTTCCACTGTACAGCAGTAACCCTTCAGCTCATAAGCGTTGGACATTGAATCGTACGGTTCTGTTGTCTATTTGGGACGAAATGTCCCAACTGGGGTATCGCTAGGCTGTTTTTGGATATTCTTAGGTGCGTAGTAGATTCTACTGATTCAGAAAATCCAGCAGAAGCTCTCGGTTCCAAGAATGCAGTCATGGATGAATTCCAGAAGAAACTGCTGCTGGAGTCCTAGTAGAAACTTCTGAAATTATCCCAGATGAAGCTCCTGGAGCAATTCTTGGACGAATAATCGATGAAATATTCGGAAGAAAGCCTAAAAAATCTCAGGAGAAAGTCCTGATGAAATCCCAAAACAAAACTTGCAGAATCTGGAAAGGAATTTATGTAGGAGTTCAAGAAATGAAATTAGAGATTACTAGTACGATCTTCTAAAGAAAACTCCGGAGAAATTACAGAAGAAACATCTGGCTGAATCTCAGAAGTAACTCCTGGAGGAACTTCAATAGGGCGTCTAGTCTAGTCTGCACATACACAGCCATTCATTGATAAAAATCTGGAACATGCAAGAATCGATTACTTCTACCTTTTTTGCAGTGCATCGGAAATGCATAACAAGCACTAGGGCAGACAGGCCAACTGTGCAGCGTATTTGATTTTCCTTTCGTACCAACTGCTCAGTTTTATAAAACGCAAATGCCAATAGGATGTCTAGGGTATTTTTTTTAAGAACTAGCTGTCCCGGCAAACGTCGTTCTGCCTGCCTACTGTGTTTTTGACATGCAACTCTGTAGAAAAATGCCCCGCAAAATGGAATTTCAAACTTTCTCGTTTTCGGTGCGTTCCCGGTCCGTTTTCTCAATTATTTTTTCGTATGAACACGTCGGAGCCCTGTACGAATAAAACACTGAAAGAATGGTGTAGATCCGTTGGCCCGTTCCCGAGCCTATTCGTGACATACAAACACCATTCCATTTTTATTTATGAGCATGAGCATGAGCATGAGCATAGATGACCGTACTATTCGTAGTTGCTACTCCGTGATTGACCAGAACAATCGAAGTTGCACAAGGAACCAACAGACGGAGCTTGGGAGTAGCTTACCGTCCTCAATGTGCATCTTCGAGAATTCCAAACTTTATTAGGTCAATAACGGCGCCGGCCACGTCCTTACGGTCATCGAGGAAGGAAAGGAATGTTATTATGACGTGCGTTGCTTACTAAAGACCGAGATCACCTCTGCGTCTCCACGTCTGTCATGGGAAGGACTTTTTGTTAGTGGGGAGGGGAAAGGGCGCATGATCTGAGTTCACTTTGGTAAGTGGAGTGATTCATGCAACCCTATTAATATCAAACCACTTATTTTCATTTGGACTAAAACAAAACACATGCCGACATCGAAGATGACGAACCATTCAGATAGTTTTCGAAGTGCGAAAATTAACGAAAGAGAAAATAAAGTGATTTGAACCAACGTGGCTTTGGAACTTGGGCCGACACTTGACGTGACGAACATTTCAATGTCTGTTGACTAAAATCGCAAAAAATGTTGTTTGTTGCATTTATCGTATCAAAATTGGGTCCAAATAAGAGCGAGAGCAGCACGAGCGAGCCCCCCCCCCCCCCCCCCTACCGACTCTCCCCTCCTAAACCAAAACGACAGGATGCAAGTAGGGTTCCATTTTTGGTCATAAATCGCTAGGTTGCGATGCAATCTAGTGTCTACGTGTAAAATAGTTGGATTGAACCTACATCTTGTCACCTCAATCCGCAGAAGAGAGAGCCGCCGAAGAGAAATCGGTCGCGCCACCCCCGCCCTCATCCAAACCCATGGAACGTGCTCCCAGATAGATATCCATCCACTTACCTACTCCGGCTCCATACGGGACACGACGACACATAAATAAACCGACGACGACCAAACCGAAAGCGCAGCCTCTTGTCATTTACTGGACTTACCACAACCAAACACCATTCCATTTTTATTTATATAGATTTAAATTTCTGATGGAATTCCTAAATAAATTCCAGTAAAACTTCAGGAAAAAAACAGTTTTTTACCTTTTGATTCCGCCTTATTTTGCTTATCCTTCGACAGATACGCGTATTTCGACTACCATTTGTAATCTTCCGCAGTGTCAGTTATCCACTACTATTAAAAGGTAAAAAACTGTTACACTCATTCGAACAGGGTATTCTGCTTAGAGGGTTCGAAAAGTCGGTACAAGTTCAGAAAGAAAGAATTTAAAAGGTAATATTTGGGTTAATCTCAGAAGGAACATCCTAGGTATCAGAAAATTTACTAGATATTGAGAATTGAGATATCTTAACGAAAACTCCTCATCGAATACAAAAAAAGAACCATATGGAATCGTTAGAAATTACCAAGAGGAGTGGTGAAGACTTCTTGGAGGAATACCAGAAGGGACTCATTAGGGAAACCTAAAAATAGTTCTGGAGAAATTTCAAGAGATGATTTAGGAAAATCTCATGAAATTTCCTAAACGTATTCAAGAAGAACCTCTTGATGAAATTTCATACGGAATTCCTAGAGGAATCTCAAAATAAACTCAAGGAGAAATTCCTGGTAAAACTTTTAAAAGAGCTTCTGAAAAACTCCTGGAGGGTTTTGAGATAAAACTTCTGCACAAATCTCAGAAGAAATTTCCTAACAAATACCAACTTCTTCTTCTTCTTCTTGGCGTAACGTCCTCACTGGGACAAAGCCTGCTTCTCAGCTTAGTGTTCTATGAGCACTTCCACAGTTATTAACTGAGAGCTTCCTCTGCCAATGACCATTTTGCATGTGTATATCGTTTGGCAGGCACGAAGATACTCTATGCCCAAGGAAGTCAAGGAAATTTCCTTTACGAAAAGATCCTGGACCGACCGGGAATCGAACCCGTCATCCTCAGCATGGTCATGCTGAATACCCGTGCGTTTACCGCCTCGGCTATATGGGCCAAATTCCAACAGTTTTCCTAAAGAGATGCCCTGGACGACTTTCAGAAGAAAACCTCTTGAGAAATTTCAAAGCCAGCGAAACTTCTACGAGATAATCTAGAGGAACGTCAGGAAATGCTTGGAGTGATAATCTCAGAAAGAACCCCTCGAGGTAACCCAAAAAGATCATCAGGGGGAATTATTAGAATAATTTTGAAGGATTACCTGAGGGATTGTTAGAAGCATGAGCATAGATGACCGCACAATTCGTAGTTGCTACTCCGTGATTGACCTGAGCAATCGAAATTGCACAAGGAACCAATGAATAGGCTTTGGGACTAGCTTATTATTTTCAATGTGCACAGTTCGAGAACTCACAAGCAAGGATGGGAACGCTCACTTGCAAACAGGGATTGGCGGCATGCACCGTGCGGTGCGAAAAAAGCATGTGCTTCACATAATCTCAAGTGCTTGTCTCCCGTTTTGCCGAGAGACAAGAGACGTATGAGTGAAAGCTTTCGTAATTGTGCGAGAGACAATCGCAGCACTAGCTCTACGGCGCAGGGAGTAATGCTCGGTGCTTGGGACTGTGCTTGTCAAAAACAGAAAAAAATCACTTAATAAATTAATTGAAGAGTTTGTGTTTTCGGCAAAGTTGTTAAGCTTGTCAAGGGTTGACAAGTGATGGGTCGTTTGATTCGAAATTTTTCCAATCATGCGTAGTATCAAGCCAAGTGCAAAGCACGGAGACAAGCACCGAGAGAGTGCATACGACAGAGCGTGAGAGACAGGAGAGCTCCAGCGCGCGGCAAAGTAAGCGAGCAACACACAACCGATTGCGCGTACTCGTCTCCTTCTAGTTTGTTGTGTTGTCTCGTAGCAGCGTGTGCGGCACGCAGAGTTTTGAGTCGCACCCTATCCCTGCTTGCAAAGAGTTACACTCACTTGCTATTTTCTCAGCTCAGAAGCATACAATCAAGAAACGATGTATGAACGACTTTTGCCTTTGGGTTTTCTCTAAAAGTTTGCCGAATAGAGTAAAGATCGCACACGCATACCAAAGTCGCGAGGGAGCTGCAAAGTCAACTCTCCACGAGGTGAATGTAAATTACACTCAATGAGGTACAGATACAGGTGGCGCAGATAAACATTGCAAACCACGCAAATACGCGTATCTGTCAAAGGATAAGCAACATAGGGCGGAATTAAAAGGTACGAAACTGATTACACTCATTCAAAGAGGGTATTCTGCTTAGAGGGTTCGAAAAGTCGGTACAAGATATGAAAACATGGCTAATAAAAGAAATCCTGTCGCGCGTCTCCATCCTAGAAGCTTTAAGTCCATTCCACACAGGAATGAACTGAACGCGACAAAGGACAAACCAATGATCAAAACCATATGCATTCACAACAGGAAACAACACAAGCACCGCGCAACTATTATTTTCGTTTTCGCGCGAAATCATAGCTAACACAATTGATTATACTGCAATATTTACTCACCCCATCAGGAGCGATGCATGCACAACAAGGAACAATACAATACTCGATTACCTGAGAGAATCTTAGAAGAAACCATCAAACAAGAATCGTGCAATAATGAAAGAAGGTTAACGTAGAAACTTTTAAAGAATTTTATTTTCGTAAACTCCCATAGAAATACTAATAAAAATCCATGAAAAAAAAGAAAAACAGTTTTCTGTAAATTTGATCAACGGATCCGTAGTCCCGTGGAAAGAGCTCCATTCCGTAGATCTACGAACATTTCCGTAGACCTGCCACCATTGAGAAGAATCCCAGAAATATTCTTGTAGGAATCCCAGAAGGAAAACTTATTCTAAGAGATTATGTAAAGTAATCCCAACGGACTCCTTTGAGTCTCAACAAATCCCCACAAAAATAATTCCTCAACAATTCTAATTGATAATCAAGCGGATTTACACGAGATGTAATCCCATAAACTCTTGAGTAACCCCAAACAAACTTCTGGACGAATCTTCAAAGATTACCTAGAAGAATCCGATGAGATTTCATACAGGTATGCCAAAAGAAACTTTTACAGAAATCCCAGTAGAAATAACCGAAGAACCTTCTGGAAGAATTTCCGGGGAACGACGGGAAGAATTTTTAGGATAAAGTTCAGGAGCCTTTTTCGCCGGATAACCAGATCATGGCTAATAGTGCCTCCTTATAATTGAACCCCCGGAGAATTGAATCCGATCTTCCTAATAGTCCACCACGGCAATGCATTTAAACCTTTCTAGTTTTTTTTTCGCAAATTTGGAATCCTGAAGCAATGTATTTTTTTATTAGTCTAGTCTAGTTTAGTCTACACATACTCAGCCATTCATTGAACGAATTCTGAAAAAAAAAATAGAATAAACTACTACTATCATTTTTCTTGTCATTATCCATGCTTAAATCACATCGGAGATGTAATACAAAATTAAAGCGGCCAGACCTACCGTGCAGCGTCATTTATATAATAAAGCTCAAGAACGGGAAAATCTCGTACCAAACACTCGGTAAATTTACAGTAAATACGTTGGAGTGACTTTGCTAAGAAAATTAATGTCACTCCGTCGAGTCTATTCTTTCTGGGATGGGACAAAGAAATGTAAGCCTTATGTCCAGGCTCGGAAGCCTAGGCCTAAGCGCCATTACTCGCTCTCTGAAACGAGACAAAAGGAGGGTGATCCCTTCCCCAAGTATATACATATAATGAAAGTGTATAACGCAGAAAATATCCCAAGGGAAATATAAATTTCAATCGTGACTGTGTGTCTTTTTTTCGATTCCTAGTTAGCAAAAACTGCTAGACACCTTTTCAGTCCTAATTCACAAATTACCTCTGATCTGGCCTGGGATTAGAGTTGAAGGCTACATCCCAAACAATGTTCGTTTGACTGCTTGCGCAAATGCAACTGACTGAGCAATATCGCATATGCAAGTAATCACAAGCTCTCAAACTCAAGCAGGAAGTATTGAAATTTTACAAAAAAAATGCACATAAATGCTCAGTGAGGCGTTTATTTCAAGGAAGACTCACCAACAGGTGCACTAGTGAATCAAGCGTCCTTCGATGTTTCAACTACTCATTACGTAGGCATAGGAAACATGGTTTATAAACAATCATGTGCACGTGGCCAGTTGGGTCCATAACAACAACTGAGCACGTACATGTGCGTACAATTTCTGGAATCACTCATCGTCTCGCCTAGCCAGGTGTACCTATCACATCAGTGCAGTTTTCACTGCAGCATTCAAAGTGATAAACACCATCATCGTTTTGTTTACAACGACGGAAGGTCATTTAATACACTTTCTCTCTGGGAGTTTCAGTGTACACAGCTGCACATATGTAGCGAGATTTACGTTTCGTTTGTGTGCATACATTTCACCTAGGCATCATGTGCCTATGGCTACGCTTGTGTGGCACCCATCCATGAAATCGAAACAAAACAAAACGGTCATCGCATCGATTGGTCAGCAGCCGTAACCACTAATTCCTACTTCCACGTATAAGTACCGCTTCAATGTTTTTCGCTCCTCTAGAGCGTATGAAACCTTCAACTTGATGAACACGTGTCGCCCTGTTGTGGACGGCGGCGACGGAAGATTTGGCGAGTGCAAAAGCGTGGAAATTTTCCATTCGCTGTGCTCGAACTATAGGTACTAGGTACTTGAAACCAAGGAATCCAACTACTTGGTCGAAGGCAGCACGACAAGTATGTAGGTATGTGCAATGTCTTTTTATCCACAAAAGCACGTTCTGTTTCGACTGCCCTATGCTTTCATTGGCTAGTCGCGCTGCTGCTGTACAGCAGGTTGTCGCCATTTGAAGGCAAGTGTCACCGCACCGCTGGCGCTGTCTTATCGGTCGTGCCAAGCTGAGTAAACTACCTTGAACTTGGCCACCTCCCCTCATCCCATCCCATCATCGTTTTGTACAGTTAGGTACGTGCCTCATGCAACATTACTACTGCCGCCTATTACTCGAGTTACTTACACAAAAATGAACGAATGTTTCCCAAAACTTCAGTTCATGGTAGTGAATCTGACGGACATTGATGGCAGTGGATTGGTGTGAGTTCGGTTTGGCAGAGTTTATTTGTGTTTTTGCGCAAATTGACCATCGCTATGAGCCTATGTTGGATGACTAGGGGATACCCCCCTTACTTGTCCGTTCATGGATAGACTCAGTAAGGAGGCACGTGTGATGTTAAAGTTTCTATTGAATATTGTAGTGTGGGCTCAGTAATGGTCAACGACACAGCCAAATTGATCTAAGACGCGTAGCGGTACTATAGTTTGCGGTCATTGTCCTTATCAAGGTTTTCGTGGGCAGTGGTGATGTTAGAGGAAGCTGTGTAGATAGAAACAAATGATAGAGCCAATTTCAACTTGAATGCATTTGCTGCACGATGCATTTATAGGTTTACACCAATTAACTTCTAGAACCATGATTTTTTGATATTCTATGATTAAATGCTACTTGTTGCAGCCCTAGCAAGTTCGCCGGAAAACCATTATCAATAATTATCTCAGATGAAGTGGAGAAGTGAGAAACTGGTGTGTACGCAGAAACTGTTTACAACATTTCCAGTCAAAAGTTAAAGTCATATGCGCTAATTCCCGTCACATCAGGCAGATTGCAGATATTCCGACTTATATTTGCCAATGCCTTAAGAAACGAGCAAAAAGATGTAGAGTATCGATTACCAGCCTCTATAACACTGAAAATCGAATAATTACACTAAATCTCACGTTTCAATTTCACCCTGGCCAAGTTCGCAGGGGTTGACGGTATTAAAGTGAAGGAGTTTCATTTTGATTATTGTAATGTAGTGTTCTTTAGTGAAACATATCACCTTTTTAACACTTTAATGCGCCTCCAACGGTTCATCACGAACCGGCTGCTGCAGATGGAGTATGGCTGATCATATGCATCAGACATGCTCGATAAACAGGAGGAACCGCCGGGGCTCAGTAGAGTCTATTCCCAAGCAATAGTTCCAAGTCGGTTGGATTTGAGAAGGTTTTGATGATCGTTACAAATCCTAATAAAAGTATTATAGGATTTGTGACAGGTTTTGGAACCTTTTACAGCCATCTGACTTCAAAATGTTGTTTGGGCTCTATTTCCCACGCTTCTCGGTTGATTTTTATTACAGAGTAATTTATTAATGTCATAGCCGCTTTTTCGAATTTTTACAATGTTAGTTGGTCATATTTTTTTTAAATAAAGCAATTAAAATCGACCGAAGAATTAATAGTGCGAAGGAGATTTGCAGCACTTCATTGTGCTGATAGATTCGAAGCTAACGTGCGAACACTTAAATGCATTGTTGACGTCAATGCGTTCGATGTGACATTTTGGACAAAAACTGACTGCTTTATACTAACTGAACAACGTTACTTGTGTATGTCTAGGTTGACATTTCTAGGCTACGCTCTAGAAAATGACATGGTTCATCCAGGTAGGGCCTATAGGACAATTGAACGAATTTGAATATTTTTAATAGTATTTGTAGCGGGATGAAAGTTGACATGAAATCTTTATTATTTTAAAATTTTATTGCAATCAACTGACCAACTTGCCGTATTTTTGATTATCTCTTAGATGTTCAGAAGTTCAGTTACATGTTTCTGTGGATTTTGGACCGATGACAATTTAAGGACACAAAAGATGAACACAAGTAGAAAACGATTAGCGAAATCTAGAAAACAATTTGACACAGGATCGACTATATTTTAACATACAGGGTTCGATTGATTCGATGAAAAAAAAAACAAACATACAACAACTGACTTAACGAGGAGAAAAACATATTTAACCATATCACAAAATCAAACAAGGAGACAAACACAAACCGTGTGACCATAACACTACATAGGCAAATTTTGACTGACTGACCAATTGAAAACTTTCCAATCTTCTACCGTAACTTTCTGAGTCAGTTGCAACAGTGTCTTAATGGATATCATTTTCCGCGTACGGCTGGCAAACTGCTTCTGAAAGACTACGTACTCTTTTCTATCTTCGGGTCTAGTGTAGAGGTTTCAACTCTATTCAGAGTGCAGCTAGAAACCTAGCAAAAAAAAAAAAAAAAAAAAATCTCACGTTTCAATTTCACTCCATTTAGGAGTTGACAATTTATCGTGTTTTGCGTATGACGAAGGCAACCGCACCAAACCAGCAGCTATCTTTTTTCCAGTCTGTAAAATGTTTGTTTACACCTAGGGAAGATACAAGCAAATGTGTGCGTAAGTTTTCTTCATACGAAACATCGTATTGCACAATCATAGAGAAAGATTTGTTAGTTGCAATGTGATCGGGTGGGCAATAATAATCATTGAAATATGTTAAGCGTTTTTCTCTAAAGCAACATCCATCTCAATTTAAAGTTTTTGCTGACGACTGACGAGTACTTTGAATACATGATTTCAGTAACAAATTTTGAAAACGACGTATAATCAATGCTACACCATTGATTATACGTCGTTTTCAAAATTTGTTACTGATTTGATTTGAATTGCGAAGAATTTGACTGACTTTTCGAATAAACACCTACGTTTAAATCATATATTTTTTTTCTCATGTAGAACATGTGCCGGGAATTGAATTCAGTTTGTGCCCAAAATAGACGTGGACTAGACGAAAACAGAATTCGAGGGTCAATTATTCAATCTTCTTATTTTAAGGAAATTGTAGTTCTTTTGAAATATTTTTTACATGATATGTATTGTATCTTCCCTCCCCCTGGATATTCAATCTTGACGCGATGGGAGGGCTTAACCCATTAGCATTTTAGCGCCAGTTTATTCTCCACTGCTTGGACTTTGAGCTAGATATATCTGGTTTACGAGTTGAACGCAAGTGAAGGAATCGGCCGTAAGTGCTAATGGGAACCAAAGGAGTATCCGTAGTGCATTTATCACAAGTTATAATTCAGCTTGCATAGACCTAATCTTTGCATTCTTTAAATTTTCTCAAATTTAACAATAATTGTTGAATTTAACGTAACGCAAGAGTGGGTAGGGGAGGTCTCTGCGTTACACTCATCATTCATCACTTGAATTCGAAAGTACACAGGACAGGGGACGCTAGGATAAGTTGACTTACAGCCTTACAGATTAGGTAACGTTAACAATTAAATTTATTACCTTTAGAAAATTCTGGACCCTAATCAGTCAAAACTGCTGATTTTAGAAATGAGTTTATATTTGTATTTCTTCTTTTTATAGCTTTTGTAGGGATGAATATATAGAAGTTGACAAATAATCTTAATAATTTTAATTTTTGACACAAAAATCAGCTGACTGAACTTTTTCGTTTTATATTCTAAACCAACACTGACCAAAAAAGCAGGAATTTTGTTACATGTTTCTTTAGGACTTAGGACGGTTGACAATCTAAAGGGTTACGGTGGATGTAATAATACTTCGGACTTAGATGACAGATATGCAGAAGACGACTAGACGAAATTAAGAACACAATTTGACACATTATAGACTATATTTCGACGTATAGGGTTTGACTGATTTCATTACAACATCGAATGGAAGCTCAAAAAGTGTTACCTAACACTAATATGAGAGTTATTTGGGGATGATGCTGGTGCTGTCAATGACCAACATCGGTTATTGACACTATTGGTAATCAGCTTGAAATAATTTTCAGAATGTATTGTAAAAGACTTAGGTTATTATTTGATTTATTGTTTAGAGATGCTATCAGAAAACTAGTTGCCCATATCGGCTAAAAACGCTAGCTCTGGCAGCTGTCTCCAAATAATTTTCAAAAATGTCAAACCTGTAAACTTTAGCTATGACAAATTTTTTGCTCTTCTTTGTAATATTTCTCAGGAATAGTGCCTTGAAGGCGTTAATATGTACAGCTTTTTTTCTCTCTGAATGTTGTCCAGTGACCTCGGAGATTTTCGATTATTGAAATATTGTTCAATTATCAAATCATCTTTGGAGCTTCCATTCGATCAAAACACTAGTGCTATGGGAAAAGTTAAAAAACAGTATTTTTAAAAACTACTACGACCCAATGCTAATTACTACACACTTTGCTCAAGTTGACGACATCGTCTAGTCCATCGTGAGTATTGGTCCTAGTAGGGGGAAAGTTGGGAAAGGGTCCAGGCTTTGCTATCAGCTGTCCTGCAGCTCCACCTGGTCACTCTTCAAAAAAAAAAAAAAAAAAAAAAGATATGTATTGTATCTTGTATCGACTTTTCGAACCCTCTAAGCAGAATACCCTCTTCGAATGAGTGTAATCAGTTTCGTACCTTCCGCCCTATGTTGCTTATCCTTTGACAGATACCGTGCCATGCCCTAATACCGTGTGCCTCCTAATACAGTGTATTTGACAAAAAACTCAAATATTTTACTAAGTGTATTATTTTTTTAACTGAGTAACTAGCTCAATCATTAGCATATTAAACCTTCTCAAGTTAGGCGTGATAAATTTGGCAAATATTTACAAAAACAAGCAATTAAAAATATTTACAGAATGTGAGTGCAAAGTACCAATACACGGTATTAGGGCATGGTTCCTTTTGTGTTCCAAATACCGTGTTTCGGCTAAAACTTGCAAACTGAAAATATTATTGATACTTTTTAATTTATGAATCAATTACACAAACATCTAGGCAACGTTTGACGCACAGGTTCTTTCAAGTATGAACTTAGTATGATTGATATAGTAATGATTCAAAGGACCACCAATGTATGCGGATCACATACACGGTATTAGGAACAATGCTATGTTTTACAATTTTGATTTTAACAATGGATTAAACATTTTGAATTCCATTAATCATATTTATTATACATAATACACACAATAAGCAATAATATAGCGTTTGAAAAATCAAGAAACATGTACCGTATTACCCCGCTAATACGACACCGACTGTTGTCGAATAACCGGGGTAAACTTTTAATTCGACAAACTGGTCACCCTACAACACGTTGCTCATTGAAATTTGGCAACTCTATTGTTGTTTTTGTTTTGATTTCTGGATTCGTTATGAAACATAATTTCAACAGATATTGCGGTGGTGCGAATGAAAAGCTTGTTCTTTTCACGATTGTTGCCATCCTCAGTCGATTCCGGTTGGTCTCCAGGCGGTTTGGGCGTCAAATAGCACCAAAACAGAACTTCCGGAATTAGGGTCTGCAAGAGGAGCTGCTGCGGGTGCGAGTATAAGCGCTATATTAAACTGTTTTGCATTTACAGTGTACATCGCTGTGACATTTCAATACTTTTTGATTCGACATGTGTCGAATAAGCGGGGTACGAATTAAAAAGTGTCGAATTAAAACGTGTCGAACGAGCGGGGTAAGACGGTATTATTTATTTTTACAGGGCTCTTTGAAGTGAAGAGCATCCTTAAGATCACGGTATTAGGGCATGGCACGGTACGCGTATTTCGACTACCACTTCTAGATGAACATTTGAAAAGGGCCTATCTGCTTTTTGTAAACAAACATGTTTCTGTCTCTGTAGGGCCCATCTGCATCCACCCACGCACATCAACACCCTTAACAGATAGCTAGAAGAACACTCTTTCAGATAAGGGTGTTGATGTGCGTGGGTGGATGCAGATGGGCCCTACAGAGACAAAAACATGTTTGTTTACGCAAAGCAGATAGGCCCTTTTCAAATGTTCGTCTAGACTTGTAATCTTCCTCAGTGTCCAGTTATCCAGAGTGGATAACTGACACTGAGGAAGATTACAAGTGGTAGTCGAAATACGCGTATCTGTCAAAGGACAAGCAACATAGGGCGGAATTAAAAGGTACGAAACTGATTACACTCATTCGAATGATATTGTACTTTTCGAATCACTCTAGTACAGAGAATCTGCCACAGTCCCACTCAACATTGCATAAATTCCAAAAGCCTGACTTCCTACTGCGATGAATCCAAGGAATCTCAGTCGGGGAAATTCCCCAACTCTTACATAACATGCGCAAACTAGGTGTACACGCCGCACCTGCAACGAATTTTTATTCAATGCTTTCGAGAAAAGTTTCACTCTGGCTTGCAGTCAGTCGCATCGAATGCCGATCCCATGCATGGCACCAGCCAGCATCAGCCAGCACTACCACCGACAAAACTCGTCGCAGTCGCATGAAAATTCATCGCCGCCGCCGTCTGTCTGGGTCGGAGTCGCGAGTCGCGCTTGTTTGGCAGTTGATGCTGCGCGGCTGATTGTCGTTCAACTCATTCGCCCCCGCAGCGCAGCGTTTGCTTGCCGACCGACCGAATCGGAAAAGGTGAATGGATGAAAAACTTTTACTTTCAGTCGACCCGCGCGCGCCACACGGCTCATGTTCCCGGCTGCGGTTCCAAGAGTTGTCTCATTTAATTTACGTGGCTTGCTTTGTATGTCTGTTTGTCTGTCTATTCGATTATCTGTCGCTCTGTGCCCCCGGTTAAAACTCATTTCAGCATACTTTGATCCGGAATACCAATACACGTTTTTGTGATGTTACCGGCGGCGGCAGCATCAAATACCTAATGGTTAGAGAAGGTTAGAAACGATGAACTGTACACATACATATTACGTACGGGTCGATCATGTGATGATTAGCTAGACGGCACGTGCATGACTCTGGGTCTGGATGATATACAGAAAAGACAAGTCAAGGAACGATCGGATAATGACATCGTGACTATAATGATTACATAGAAATGTTTCCTGTTCGTTGAAAAAAGGCAATATTGATGAATTCGTAGAACCGCTGGAATGTTTTGACCCTTTCAAGGCTACTTTTTAAAAGCTTTAATTGAAATACGAAGCGGGTGGGGGGGTGGTACCATGGCCGTGGGCCCCCACATTTCAGATGTTCCCAAAGAAATTTCACATCACGAGTAAAAATGTGAAACAAAGAAATAGTGCAGGAAACATATCTTGATTTGGTTTTTATAGTTTTTATAGGTTTTATAGAACTTCAAATACAAAATTATGTGGCTTGCATACTGGCTGTGTTAAAAGTATCCAAGAAGTATAAAAAAATCTGATATTTTCTTGTCCGCATTAACATTTGCAGCATATATTCGGCAATCAGGTTATCCACTTATGAATAACATAATTGAAAACTCTTTTTGAATTGAATAAAGGAAGAAACGAGGATAACATAAAATCGTTGGGAGTGGTGCTGCTAAGAAGGTTAATGCACACTCCGTTATAGTTGGCCACGGTACAACCTAGAGCGACTGAAACAACCGGATGTCGCCTCAGCATACGCGCAGAATCTCGAGGCCGCGTTGCCAGACGAGGGCGACCTCGATGAGGCCCCTCTGGAGCACTGCTGGAGTACAGTGAAAGCAGCCATCAACGACGCAGCCGAGAGCACCATCAGTTACGTGGACCGGAATCGACGGAACGAATGGTTCGACGAAGAGTGCAAAACGGTTTTGGAGGAGAAAAACGCTGCGGTAATGCTGCAGCAAGGGACTCGACAAAACGTGGAACGTTATAAACAGAAGCGGAAACAGCAGACCCGCCTCTTTCGGGAAGAAACAGCGCCGCCTGGAAGAAGCAAAGTGTGATGAAATGGAACTATTGTGCCGTTCCCAAGAAACACGGAAGTTATATCAGAAGCTCAACGCAACCCGCAACGGCTTCGTACCGCGAGCCGAAATATGCAGGGATAAAGACGGAGGCCTCTTGACGGACGGACGTGAGGTGATCGAAAGGTGGAAGCAACACTTCGATCAGCACCTGAACGGCGTGGAGAACGTAGGCACGGGAGCCTACGGCAACGGAGGAAGCGACGACGCCTGTGCAGCGGAGGACGGAAATGAACCAACTCCCACGCTGAGGGAAGTTGAGGATGCCATTCGTCAGCTCAAAACCAACAAAGCAGCTGGTAAGGATGGTATCGTAGCTGAACTCATCAAGATGGGCCCAGAAAAGTTGGCCACCTGTCTGCATCGGCTGATAGTCAGGATCTGGGAAACCGAACAGCTACCGGAGAAGTGGAAGGAAGGGTTAATCTGCCCCATTTACAAGAAAGGCGACCATTTGGAATGTGAGAACTTCAGGGCGATCACTATTTTGAATGCTGCCTACAAAGTGCTATCTCAGATCAGCTTCCATCGTCTGTCACCTAAAACGAATGAGTTCGTGGGAAGTTATCAAGCCGGCTTCATCGACGGCCGGTCGACAACGGACCAGATCTTTACCGTACGGCAAATCCTCCAGAAATGCCGTGAATACCAGGTCCAAACGCATCACCTGTTCATCGACTTCAAAGCGACATACGACAGTATCGAACGCGCAGAGCTATGGAGAATCATGAACGAAAACGGCTTTCCTGGGAAGCTGACTAGACCGATTAACGCAACGATGGACGGTGTGCAAAACTGCGTTAGGGTTTCGGGTGAACTATCCAGTTCATTCGAATCTCGCCGGGGACTGCGACAAGGTGATGGACTTTCCTGCCTTCTCTTTAACATCACTCTGGAAGGTGTGATGCGACGAGCCGGGCTCAACAGCCGGGGAACGATTTTTACAAAATCCGGTCAATTTGTGTGCTTTGCGGACGATATGGACATTATTGCAAGAACATTTGGAACGGTGGCAGAGCTATACACCCGCCTGAAACGCGAAGCAGCTAAGGTCGGACTGGTGGTGAATGCCTCAAAAACAAAGTACATGCTGGTAGGCGGAACCGAACACGACCGGATCCGTCTGGGTAGTAGTGTTACGATAGACGGGGATACTTTCGAGGTGGTGGAGGAATTCGTCTACCTCGGATCCTTACTGACGGCTGACAACAACGTGAGTCGTGAAATTCGGAGGCGCATCATCAGTGGAATTCGTGCCTGCTATGGGCTTAAGAAGAAAGAGGGGTGAAAAAAGATTCACCCCCGCACCAAATGTACCATGTACAAGACGTTAATAATACCGGTGGTTCTCTACGGACACGAGACATGGACGATGCTCGAGGAGGACCTGCAAGCACTCGGAGTTTTCGAGCGACGGGTGCTAAGGACGATCTTCGGCGGCGTGCAGGAGAACGGTGTGTGGCGGAGAAGGATGAACCACGAGCTCGCTGCACTTTACGGCGAACCTAGCATCCAGAAAGTGGCCAAAGCCGGAAGGATACGGTGGGCAGGGCATGTTGCAAGAATGTTGGAAACAACCCTGCAAAGTTGGTGTTTGCAACTGATCCGGTTGGCACGCACAAGGAGGCGTGGAGCGCAGAGAGCACGATGGGCGGACCTGGTGGAGCGTGACCTGGCGAGCATTGGGCGCGACCGAGGATGGAGAACGGCAGTCCCAAACCGAGTATTGTGGCGTACTATTGTTGATTATGTCTTGTCTTGAATGTGATGTTGAACAAATAAATGTATGTATGTATGTAACTACGAACTGTACGAACTGTAACTATGTTGTCATTGCTCATATTAAAAAATCGTAGAATTCTTAGCACTCTTGTCCCAATTCATTGCGATTCATCGATATTTCGTTACGATAAATCGTATTGAACCATGCATCGATCCATCAAATACCAGAATGTTGTAACGCGATTTAACCGATTTCCTTGGAGATGATTTGCTTCTCTGAAATCGACAATTGCTTTCCTGAAAACAAAATCTTGTCATGAAATTGTTGTTGCTGTAGGTATTGTGTGATAGGATGGGACGCAAACAGTTGAAGCACTCAAATCTATCTAGCCTCTAGCCACTCAAGGCGAAACATTTTGTCTTGTATTGGTCCTCCGCGAGAGCGGGTTAAAACTCAAACAACCGTATCGCATCTACCAACATAGTTGGGGACCGATACAGCTACGTATACGTACGTGTCTCGCTGATATCCACACCAATCAACGGAAAGTTCGTAAACAAGTCACATACGAACGATAAAAACACACATAAACGTTTCAGTGCAATTGCATTTTTCTACGTTTGCGATGGTATTGCACCTACTCTGCCTTGTATACAACAACTGTGGTGAGTTTCTCGGATGCACTCGGTCGGCACAGCTTATGGAACGCACTGTTTTTGGCTTTTGGGTACTGGAATGACTTGAAGCGAGCCGCGGTACGCGAGGTGTGCGAGGAAACCGCAGTAGTCAGTCGTGTTGTCTATGAATTTATGGTCTTGTTGATCGTTCGGTACCTATATGCGTTTGACACAACCTTGGACTAGTTTCCAAAGACCGTGTTTTTTGCAGTTGCTTTTGCTGTCGATTGCTAATAATGTCAATCTTGGTCTGTTTCTGGAAAATTTGCATGATTGCTGAACCTGTAGCACTCTGTGCATAATTTGAACTGATGTCAGAACTGTAATTATACACATCGAATACGTTCGTTTACGCACATATGCACTGCACGCTAGAAGACGCGAAATAAGGTCGCTTGTGTGCCAATTTCCGATTCGAGGAAATTGGCAACGCAGTAACTCTTTATCGCGATGCAATTTTGAATGGCGCTTTACGAAAGGGGAAACCCATTTTGGGTTGGCAACCTTTCCCGAATTTTGTTTTCGCTGTCGTCAACAGGCCGACTTGGTGGTTCAACGTCCGAGCCAGACTTGGTTGACCACGAATGTGTGTACCTCAATGCCAACTCTAGAATGATGATTGACGTGAGGTGCGCGTGGTTGGATTGTCTTTCATAAAAGTGATTCATTTCCGCTGCAGCGCAGAACTAGATATGGCAACAAGAGTTTTGAATGTTTCCATGACATTGGCAGACTTATTAGGGCAACATAATTGGAAGCAGATCGGAATAGTTTGAAACCCAATTTGAATCAATAGACAACCTGGCATACAGAAAAAATGTACATAACTTCCCGAAATAACTTACACATCAAGAGTAATCTAAAATTCAACCACAAGTTCATCTGCATGTAGCATCATAGTCCCATGCATAACTCGTCTGGATTTTGGCTGGCGTTCAACAAAACGACAACAATGCTGAATTACTTTCTCCCAAAAAAAAAGAGAGCGCAGACGGTTTCTCCAACAAAGTACCCCGAATTACGTGCAAAATTCATGCGAAAGTCAAACTACTTTTACTTTCAGCACAACTCCATCGGATAGGATTGTTGATGTGTGTTGGTGAAATAGAGCTTTATCATCAACAACGCCGCCGGTCTGTGGCAGGCAGCGGTGGCGGCGGGTGAATTCATTTGAGGGAAGCAAAAAAGTGCGTTGTCGTTGTTATATCATCAGGTTTTGATTATGTGCAAATCAATGCAGACTTTGTTGGTAGTCGATATTCGCTTTCACGGTGCTTATTTGGAGTCCTCTCAATCCTATAAATTTGCAAGCTTCACGTCCGTCTGATTAGATTAGAACTCCAATAGGATTGTTTCCTTGTTGTACCTTGTATTGAACAAATTCGTAGTCCTGAACCGCTATCAAAGCTGGAACGTTACCAAAGCACAATGTTTATATTTGACTCTTAGACAAGATTCACACAATTTTCCAATGGTCGAGAGCTGTTCTGGTCAAGTCCTTGCGATCGCTGAGGGAGGAATTCGGGTATTATTATATTGGTGGAAGGGTAAACGCCTAAGGATATGTTTGGTCAGCGTCCAAAACATCATTAGGTCTCGTCGAATCAGCTGGCTGCATAATTCGTCTGAGATTCCGTTTTGAATTCCTCCCGGAGATTCTTTCGGATTGCTATCGGCTCCTAGAATCGAACAGTTCTTCCCGGGAATCTTCCAGGATTCCTGAACTTCGATTCCTCCTGGAGTTTTTTTTTTGTCTGTATTAACGAGATTTTTAATCCTAGGCTAGTTCATCTCGGGACCCACGCTTCACTTCCCTTCCGAAGGAAGAACTCACATTTTGTGAGTATGTCGGGAGTGGGATTCGATCCCAGGTCCTCGGCGTGATGGTCTTGTGTTCTAACCACCACACCAGGTTCGCTCCACACCTCCTCCTGGAGTTTTCCACGGGAATGTCTTTCCAGAATTTCTTCCAGAGATTTTCATGGTACTAAATCCAGAGTCCCTTGTGGATTATTTTTTCTCGGAGTTCCTTCTACGTTTTGCCCAAAATAATTTTCGTGTGATTTTTTCCAGGATTTATCTCGAGATCTCGAAGTATATCGCGGGATGTTGTCGCGGAATTTCTCCTTTCTCACGAGCTCCTTCCGGGAGAACCACGAAGTATTTACATGAGTTATTCCTGGAATTACTACTAGAGCTCCTCCAAGAATTGCTTAAGGAGTCTCCTTGGGAGTTTCGCATTTTTTTCTGCAGAAGTTTCTTCCGAGATTTTTCTTTTCGCAGCTTCTCCTAATTTCTTTAAATAATTTTCGCGAGCTTTCCTTCAAAGTTTCTTCCTGGATTTCTACAGGAGTTTCAGCCGGGATGTTTACTAAAGGTTATCCCGGAATTTCTTTTGAAATTTCTCAGAAGATTTCTTCCGATGGTGGTCCTTAGATGTCTCTCAGAGTTTCTCTAAATTTATCCTAGATTTTTTTCCAAAGATTCTTCTTTCCGGAATGTCTTTTGGGATTTCTGCAGGGGCTACTGCTAATATTTCTCACGGAGTTCTTCCTGTGATTTCTTTGAGAGGTTTTTTTTCAGGTTTGTCCTCGTAATTATTTACAGGATTTCTTGCTTATTTTTTTACCAATGCGAAACCTAAGGCCCACGTGAAAACTTGAGAAAAACTCCGAAATTGAAGAAATTTCGAGAATCTCGGATAAAAGTTCTTATGGTGTTTCCAGAAGGAAATATTAAGAAAATTCAAGGAAGAACTCTGAAACCTTCTGAGAGATGTCTGGAGGAACAACGAGCCAAATTTCATGTGAAATTTTAGAAGGAATCCAGCGAGAACCTTTAGTAAATATTCCGGCTGAAACTCCTATGAAAATCCATCTCCATCAGTTTGTAGAAAAAAGGTCAAGGAAATTCTTAAAGAAATTACAGGAGAAGCTTCAAAAAAATTTCAGGAATAATCCCTGTAAGAATTTACGAGGAAAATCCAAGAGAACTATCGGAAAACTCTCTCGAAGAAATTCCTAGAAAAATTTCAGTAAGAATCTTCCAAAACATCCGAGATAAACTATTGGAAAACTATTCCTGCAAACAACTAAGAGGATGTTCTGAAACAACTTTGAATATAATTTGGAAAGAACTCCGAGAGGAATCAAGCGAGAAACTCTGAAAGCATATCGGGAAAACCTCTGGCAGAAATCCCGGGAAGTACTCCCTCAAAAATACTGGAAGGAACTCTCGTTGAAATTCCAAGAACAACTCTTTGAAATCTGAAAAGAACACCGAATCGAACAAGGCTTTAAGGAACTATTTTTAAAAGAATACGAGAAATCTCTGGATGGAAACTTGAGAGAACCGGAAAAATCCAAGAAAAATTGTGGCATACTTCCAAGAAAAAATCTTTGATAAATTCAAGGATGGTTTCGCAGGAAGAATTCTGTGATAAACTATGACAAAATTTAAAGAAGGAATTGGGGTAGAATTTCAAGGAGGAATCCCGGAAGGAATGGGTAGAATTTCGAGAGAAATCCTTAACTCTCTTTGGGCGTTAGGGTAATTTTTGACCAGAAGTTTCTTGTGGTATTCTTCTAGCAACAATCTTCTAAGATACTGCAAACATTCTACTAAGAATTCCTCCAAGTTATTCTCAAAGAGTTTCTTCCAGAATTTTTCCAGAAAGTTTTCAAACACTTTGAACAGAAATGTTTCTAAAACTTCTAGCAATGAGTTTTCCATAAATTCTTTGAAGTTTTACTCCAAGAAATCCTTCATGCATTTCTCCAAATACAGGTCGGACTCAATTATCCGGAGTTGAGTTCTGATGCTTCGCAAACATATATCTGGGGAATAGAAGGCTCTTTAAAGCCAACTTTGAATAATAATAATAATAATAATCAGTTATCAGTCAAGATTTCAGCTTCTTAATCTTCCGTTTGCGATATATTATTTTGGGAAGCGCCAGAGCCCGACTCCGGATAATCGAGTCCGACCTGTATTGCTTTAGAATCATTTCATAAAACCACCAGGAGTTAATCCACGGATTTCTTAAAGATTCTATTTGATCTTTTCTGAAATTACTTAAAGGGTTCTTCCAGGAATTTCTGCAAAGACATCTACAAATATTCTTCCTGGAATTTCCCTGAAGATTCTTTCAGGAAATTTCTCCAACATATTATCCAAAAGAATGTTTTGCAATTATTTTTCCCCGAATTCCTCCAGAATTTCAAAAGGGTTTCTCCGGGAATGCTTTGAGTCATTGCTCCTCGGAATACTCAATAAATTCCTGTAGGACTTCTTCTATGAATTCCTCCAAGGAATTCCCTCCCCCCCTCCCTTGGCAATAAAATCTAAACTAAAGTCCAACAGGAATTCCTTCAAAGAATTTTCCAAAAAATCTTCAATAGATTCCTCCATGGATACTTTGAAGAACTCCTCCAGAAATTTTACCAAGAATACCTCCAAGGAATTCTCCAGGAACGTCCGAAAGATCCCTCTCGTAACTTTTCGATGAACTCTTCCCAGAATCCTCTCAATGGTTATTTTTCGGGAATGCTTTCAACAATTTATATGCAGATTCCGCCAGAATTTTTCTTGATTTTGCGCTATAATTTCGCACAATGATTCCTTCTTCAAGAATTCCTCCAGGAACATCTCCAAGGATTCCTGCAAGACTTCTTCTAAGGTTTTCTATAAGCATTCCTGCAGGACGGCTTATTTATTAATTGTACAGAAATTTCATCGAGATATTCTTCCGGAAGTACTTCCCAGATTTTTTCTACTTGTCTTACCAGGAATTCTTCCAAAGGTTTCTGCGATGGTATTCCAATAGTTCCTTAATTAATTCTTCCAGAAGGGGTTGTGTGAATTCTCCAAGGAGTTCATTTGAATATCCTTACGCTGCTGTGCACATTCTTCTAGGAGTTGCTCTGAGAATTTTTCTGTAAGAAGCGATCTATGAGATCGCTGCTAAAAGTACTTTCGGGAATTTTTCCAGCTGTCGTTTTGAAATCCTTCTCCAAAATGTTCTTCTTCTTTATGGCTCTACGTCCCCAATGCATCCAGCAGTTCCTCGGAAATTCAACCAAGAACTCCTCGGGAATTCCTCCAGGAGTTCCTCGGGAATATTTCCAGTAGTTTTTCGAGAATTCCTCCAGGAGTTTCTCGGGAATTCCTCCAGGAGTTTCTCGGGAATTCCTCCAGGCGTTCATTGAGAATTGCTCCGGGAGTTCCTCGTAAATTTTTCCAGGAATTCCTCGTCAATTTATCTAGGAGTTCCTCGGGTATTCCTCCATGAGTTAATCGGGAGTACCTTGAGAATTCCTCGAGGAGTTGCCTACGTATTGGCCTAAAGCTCCTTTAAACAATAATTAAGATTCTAGCTCTAATTTCATCTTACATAAATTTTCAATGTCTTCAAAATTATGTACAAGAATAAATTTCTTTGTCTACTCAATCTCTATTTCAATTATTAGGAACTACTGAATCAACTGTTTTCAATTTTAACTCAGTGAACAACACCCTCGATAACAAACAGACCCCATCTCTGCACACCTACCTTGCACTCTTCTCGCCAACAACACTCTCTACAGCAATTCGCACCGAGAACTGTGTCACGAATTGAGTTCATCAAAATATTGCCACGCTACGGGCTGGCTGGTGGTGGCGCGCATCGTCTCATGACGGGCCCTCCACCACGCAAGTGTACGGCAGCAGCGGCAGGCCAACCGCCTGCTTTTTCCCCCATATACAGAACAGACGGCCGAGATCAACAGACAGACACAGGCATAAGCTTGCGCGTTTCGACCTACTTTGGGCCGCCCCACTAATAGCACTAACTGTAAGCTCAATAATCGCAGCACTGGTTAACAGCTAGCTAGACACAATACACAAGTAGTCTACGCTCAGTGCATCTCGCCCTAGACAACTTGTTCTATCGGTAGAGGAAGGCTGTCCGTCCAGCTGTTCGTCTGTCTGCGAAGAAGATCTCTACAATGACCTACGCGTAGTCTACTGTAATGAGCTTCATTATACGCGAGGTATTCCCTTACCGGCGCCCGCCACCGCATCCGTCATTAAGCCTTACAGGTAGCGGGGCAGAACATATGTTTACGTCCATCCGATAATGCACACCACATCACTGGTAGAGGTAAGCACCGCTATCAGTACTTTTCGGATTTGTAGTGGTGCCTCTACATACAGTAGAGTATGTAGTAGTTGAAGGCCTGGTTTCGCTGGTCTCTCTCGTACCAACACCAAGTCACACGGTAAACACTGCGCAGTATTTGCCGGTTCCGGCTGTTGGTATGGGTGAAACTTCTAGACCGTAACGCAATGTAACACATGACGTCGTGAGAGTTGTGTTGGATTGGGGTTCGGAAGAGATCCACGGATGTGCGGTGAGAGGACGGTCCATGTAGTGGTGTGATGCGAGGTAGCATAAATGTTACGAAGCGAAAAATTTGTATGCTTTACGTTTTATATAACTGCACTTTCTCGTTGCGCGCATTCCGACACTCTTCAACGGCTGCCGTATGTTGTTTTTACTTCCTCTATTCTCAGCCATCCATGGGATGGGAGGAGTTCCCACACTCCGATCGTTTAGGGGACACCTGTAGATTGGGCTGTGATTAGGCCGATGGCTACTATTATGATTCATTCGTCTTTGATGCCAGGGCTCAGAATGTTGCGATAAAATATGGAAAATTGACTATATATTCAATGATTGAAAATTGTAAAACGGCAAATAGGCTCTTGTCAATAATGTCTTATGATAAAAATAGATAGGAAAATGGTTTTGGTTCCCGTAGAAATGACATTTTCTCATAGTGTTTTGAGTAAGCTTGAAGCTACTGTAAATATTGAAACTAGAGTTTTTAGAGTATTAAACTAAGATCGATCATATAAGTGCATAAAAGTGCAGGTGTTCCTATCCTACCTGTTTTGCTTTCGTTTAACAAAACATTCTAATTATGTCTGTTTGTACTGTTCTTGGAGTTGAAACTTTATGGCAGCAATAATTTCTCAATCTTCTATCATCGAGAGATAATAATGTACAATAATGTTAGATAATGTCAGCCGGTCCTATTTTTAGACTACGTTGAAAACAATCAACGTCTATTGATGCGGATACGTGAGACGCTATCGCACATCCAACTCTTATAAAAACCACACGTAACCTCGAGGAAACTGCGCAAAGAAAATGAAAACAATGTTTTACTGTTGCTTTTTATTCCGCTATTCATCCTTCTCAGCGAGGAGTGGAGTTATTGCGACTTTCTCCGTTCGGTTTCGTATCACTACACACTTCTACACCGTTATCGCGGCGTCCATGGTCTTCTCGTATACCTAATATTATACGTACATACGTATATTTCTTCCTCACGGAGGAACGTGAGACCCCGTTGTCTATTGCGTATTCATACTTACACATAGAGCAAGACTAAACCAAAGTAGGATTTTGATCAATCTCTGACTGCCCTCGTATACATTCAAGCCCAACCGAATAATAAAACCAAAACAAATCATCATAACACTGTTAAATGCGATCGCCTCTCGTTTGAGAAAACGCCTTGCGTGAACAATATGTTCGTCTGCTCACACGCGCAAGGTGCTAATCTTTTCCAGCCTAGATTGAGGAACAACTTAAGGCGAAACTGGAAGCATTTCCTCACTTTTTGGTTTTTGATTTTTTATTAAATAACGAAGCAGTATTTTTAAAATCGGGTTTCGTGCACATGTAGAGTATGGATCTAGGTATCTTCTGATTTTTTTTGTAGTGGAAAATATTTTTCGTTTTTGCAGAAACCATTTTTGAACAAAATTTCACAAAAAAATGGTTTCTTCAAAAATGGAAAACATTTTCCACCTCAAAAAAATTCAGAAGATACCTTGATCCATACTCTACATGTGTACGAAAACCGATTTTGAAAATATTGCTTCGTTAGCATAAACCAAAAAAATGAGAAAATGCTTCAAGTTTCGCCTTAAGCGAAAGGTCTTATTTTGGGCACTTTTCGCTAAAAATCAGCCAATTTCATACTTAAAGAATGACCTACATCTTTGTACACGGCTAAATTAACCTTCACCTACCCGACCCCCGACAACTCATTTTCAAAATGCTGGCATTTCAATTTTTATCCGGTTTTTATGAAGTCGCCCTCAATCGATCATAAATTGGTGCTTGTTTATTACACTCAAGTGGCCATGTAGTATCCGGAACTATTCCGGATTGTCCTTTTTTTATTTTTGTGTATTTTAACATCACGCTAATTCTACACTTTCCGGATTGTACTAGGGTCAGGGGTGGGGGAAGGTTCTGTTTTACCAAATGGCTAAAAGTGATTATTTCGTGTGTTATTGTGATTGAAAAACCCCGCGGAACCTGTACCAGGTGCTCCGAAGCGGCCATATCAGTTGATACATACTTAAGTTCATTTTTTCTGTCCCATTCCTTCGTAATCATAAAAATTGATACGTCACTCGGCATGTTTAGGTTACAAACCAGAAATGTCCCCGATGACACCCCCGTGGAACCTGTGGTATATGTTCCAGGGTGGCCATATTAGGTGATACATACTTCAGTTTATCGTTTCTGACTTAGTCATTCGAAATCATGAAGATTGATATGTCGCACGGCATGTTTAGGTTGAAAACCAAAAGTGTCCATAATGAGGCCCTGCGGAACCTGTCACGGTAATCCGAATGGGCCAACTTATTCAAATCTGGTTATCGCAGTTGTTTTTCACTGTTCGCAACAAAATCGATGGTTCAAACACAATAACACACGAAATAATCACTTTTAGCCATTTTGGCAACCCCCTGACCCCAGTACAATCCGGAATATCGCCGGAATGGTTCCGGATATTGCATGTCCACTGGGGTATAATACACTAACACCAATTTATGATCGCTTGAGGGCAATCTCAAAAAAAAATCGGATGAAAATTGACGAAATGCCAGCAATTTGGAAATGAGTTGTCGGGGGTCGGATACATGAAGGTTAAAACAATAATTAGTACCGTAAACCCGAGTCAAATTGATCAGCAAGGTGAAATCATTTGAAGATTAAATTGTATTTCCATACTAGGCACTTCTACACGTCGTTGTGATCATAACATGTTAATCATATCTTGTGCAATGATTGACATTAAAAGTAACTATTAACTTTTATGGAACCTTGATTGTGTTCATAAAATTTCAATGAAAAACTAATTTATTGTGAAAATAATCTGTTGACCAGTGTGATATATCATTGTTCTAACGTTTTCCCTATTTTTCTTTTTTATTACAGTTAAACTCTGCGAGGAAGATAAAGTCAGTATGGATGACTTTAAGCTTCTAAAAGTGCTGGGCACTGGCGGTAAGTTCTGAACACTGAAACCATTTCAACAAGCGTGTCAATAACGAGATGATTGTCTCGTCATTTTTATCCATTTCAGCGTACGGAAAGGTGTTCCTGGTGCGGAAAATGGGTGGTGTAGACCACAACAAGCTGTACGCCATGAAGGTCCTGAAAAAGGCCACCATCTGCCAGAAAAAGAAAACAGCCGAGCACACCCGAACCGAGCGACAGGTTAGTATTATTATAGACACGCCATAGTCTTAACTATTATTATGGTGTTACATCATTGGTGAAATACTGATTTCCTTCATTTACCTAGCAAATGTTACTCAACAATATCTTCTTTGAGAATCATCCAGGATTGCAGAATTTCGATCGATTTCTTCTGGAATTTTTACAGGGATCATACAGAATTTCTCTACAGATTTTCCCAGTATTGCTCCAAGAGTTCCCTTGGGTTTCTACCAGAGTTTATCCCGAGATCTTCACAAGAGTTTCTCTCAGGACATACCGCAGATGCTGTCGCGGACTTTCTGTTAGAGTTTCTCTCGGGATTCATCTTGAAGGAGTTATTGCCGGGGTTTCTACCAAAGCTCTTCTAAGGGTTTTAGAAGTTTTTCGCTATTTTTCTGCTGGAATTCTTTCCGAGATTCCTTCCGAAGTTTCTCCTGTAACTTCAATAAATTTCCGATAGCTTACCCCTAGAGTTTCTCCTTGGATTTCTACAGAAGTTTCAGCTGGTATATTTCCCGCTGTTGATCCTGGGATGTATCTCAGAGTTTTTCAGAATTTATCCTGTACTTTCTCCTAAGATTTTTCGGAGAGTCTTCTGGGATTTCTGCAGGAGCTACTGCTGGCATTTCTCCTGGATTAACCCCAGGAGGAAATGTTAAGGGAATTTAACAAACTCTGAAAATTTCCAAAAGGAATCCCAGGAGAAACTTGTAAGATTTTTTGTATGGGAACCCAAATATTTTTGTATGGCGCGTAAGATTTTTCAAACCCCCCTCCCCCCTGAAACCCTTACGTAATTAATGGACAGCCCTGAAAGACATGACACACTCTATCGCAATGTAAAATAACAGGAACGAAAGTCCATCAAACTATCGTAATTAGTGCTTGAATCTAAGAGTCAGTCAAAGAGGAACAAATGTTGCCTCGTTTGGGAAAAAACGCTTCAGTTTCCAAGCACTGGTCGTAGTTCCCGTTAAGATTCGAGCGAACTGGAGCGCTCACTCCAGTCCAAATCTTCTTGCTAGTTCCATAGATGTATGCGGTCGATACTGTCGTAAGGCGCTTTGAGATCAATAAATAGAATAGGTGATGCGTGAAAATCTGATAACTGTGGCATTTCTGGCGGATTTTCCGTACGGTAAAGGCCTGATAGCTTTCCACGAACTCGTTCGTTATTGGTCTCCCGTCCTTATCTCCACTTGTGGCCAAGGGGATGGCATCCTATTTTTTCTCTATGAAACTTCTGCACGAATTTGTGCTGACCTGTAGGCGAATTCCGGCGCACATTTTTTTTTTTAAGAGAAGAAAATTTTCTTGCTGGTGAGCAATGGAAGAAAATGTCTTCTCTTCTAAGAAACTGTGCGCCGGAATCCACCCACTGCTTACTCCACAGATAATTTGACGTTTGAGCGGTGGATGGGTTATGAGAGTCGTTGTGAATCATAATGAAAACATTTGTGTTTTGTGACGAATCTTAGAATGTTTTTGGAGTCAGCAGACTAATCGGTTAATTTTAACGATCAATTCAAATATCCAACAATTAGTAGTAGGGTCTGGGACCATTTGGGCAGAAGCACCTATTTTGGGCACTTGCTGCTATAACGCAGTCAATTCCAAATCGATTGACTTGAATTTCTGCACATGGCTAGATACTCTGCGTATCTGATCATGTCTCAAACATCAAGTCAATCGGTTCAAAATTGACTGAGCTATAGCAGCAAGTGCCCAAAATAGGTGCTCCTGCCCAAATGGTCCCAGACCCTATCTCGTGTATTCAATTTACTCATTTATAGTTCTCGACATTTGATTTACTTGTGATTTAATTTTCACTTTCATTATTTTTATATGTGATAGTTTTGTGAGTAAACCCTAATATGTTTCGAATGCCTCATGCTTAATAATGTTTTTTTTCAATATCAATTTAAAATAACTAAGAAACTATGTAATAGTGCGAAATTGCAGCATTTAATAGTGCTTGCTTATAGATTCAAAGCTAACGGGTGATCAAGACTTAAGACGCATATTTGACGAGTTCGACAAAAACTGATTACTTCGACTTTGACTAACGTAACCTATTTATGACAAATTGAAGATTTTTACGTTTTTCGATTGCGTGTATGAAATGTTTTCTATATTAGGCCGTTACAAATATTTATTTCACTTTTTGTCCTACCACTCTTTGGTTGGTCGAGGGGGGGGGGATAAAAATAATAAAGTATTTATTTTAAAAAATATTAAAAACTCCTCGGATTTGTTAAAGAATTTTTGCCAAGACCCGATTTTTTGATAAATATTTTTTTTATCTGCCCCCTCAAAATGCAAAATCCAGCCAAAAATTTTTGAAGCGGGGGGAGACAAAAAGTGAAAATAAAATTTGTATCAGCCTTATTATTATTATATTTTATTAAAGACACTTTACCAAATAAGTAGGCATTCGTGTCCAAGGAAATGTTTTCTATAGTTTGCACCTGTTTGGACCGGTGCTGATAGAGCTAGGGATGTTGACGAACGACAACTTTCAAGAATAAAAAAAACAATACTAAAATGAGGATCAACAAAAATGGACATAATAGTTCATAGACACACCTAAGATTACTGAATTACAGGGTACAACATGAATTTAAACAATATATTTTTTTAACCTTGACATGACAAAAGAACAAATTAATACAAAATCGACCATATGACAAAACCGAAACTTTCACATCTTCTACCGTAACCTTCTGAGTCAGTATACGCAACAGTGTCTTACTGGACGACATGATCCTTGCACGGCTGGTGAACTGCTTCTGAAGGATTACGTTCTTCATCCTATCTAAAGACCAAGTGAACTGTCGCTGTCCGCGCAAACGCATCGTGCTCCTCCATATTATATAGACGCGAGACGGTTGCGCGCATAGTGATGGGAGAGGTTTCTACGTCCCTCGGCGTGCCGCTAGGAACCTTTCCAAAAAAAATTGTAATACTCAAACGTGTTATTCTCACCATGCTTGCACGGTTGTATCAGTTATGCCCTCCATATTTTGTTCATTTCCTAAGCGGCCTTTTAAGCTCTATACATCATTTGTGCACATTTTTTCGACACTATTCCGCTAAAAGTTCGAGTATTTTGAAACAGACTGTTGGAATCGAATAAACCGCTATACCTAGTAATGCTGAGAGAATAGGTTGATCAACAGGATGAAGCCTTCAGAAAGAACTAGTCATCAATAATTTTGAAATGCCTGAATTTTCTGACTGCGTCCATACCGATTATGATCTGGTGATCGATTGTGTGTTGATAGTTGCTTACCAGGCTCCGTTTCTTTGCCTAATTTAACTTGCTTACGATCGCAAATAATCGCAAAAATACCAGCAGTCAACCGTTAGCGTCTGTAAAGTTGTGTTTTACTGAAAATAGTGCAATCTTCGGCTTTTGTTTTGGTAAATTGCAAATTTTATCCGTCGGTAAATCTCTTGAGGAAATCAAAACTCCATTGCCGCAAAGATGCTGTGTAAAAAGTGCACTCACGGTATTGACATGAAAACGGAATGCTTCATTGTATGCGAAGGAAAGTGTCGCGAAAGGTACCATGCTCGTTGTGTTGAGCTCTCCGAGGACGATGTGAGTGTAATAAAGAAAAACGTCATTTGGCTTTGCAATGACTGCTTGGCAGCGTTTCATGAAGAACGTTATCAAGAACTCATCGAATGTAAACAAGGGTCCACGCACAGTGGTCCAGAAGTGGAAATAGTAAAAGAAATAAAAAGTTTAAAAGTCCAAATCGCAAACATTGCTGCTTTGTTGTCGGGAGTTGTAACGAATTCGAGTTCTGAGGAATCATCGATGAAAATTGTATCGACTCCGTTAACATCGCCGGACGCCTGCAGTGCCAAGAGGGAAAGCAACAGTGAACACGGAAATACGAATGGTGAATGGTCCACTAAGAATCGGCACAGCGATAACGTGTGGCATCAACAAGAGCAACAGTCATTTTCGTCGTTTTCGTTGCTTCTATCGAATGTGGATAATCGTGTGACGGAAGACGATATCGACGCATTGGTTTCTAAATCGCTTGGTACCGTGGGGTGCCCTAATTTCGTGCGGGCCCAAACTTCGTTAACTTCTGACATCTGAGAGAATTATTATCTAATTAACAGCGGAATAATCCAAAATTAGCTATAACCTCAAAACTGCATTTGATCTCAATACAATTCACAAAAAAAGAAATGAAAAATTTGATTTATGTGAAAGATTGAAAAATAAATTGCAAATGTATACAAATAGCAGATGCCATATTCAGAGATACGAGAAAATCAACACTCACAGAAGTGAACAAATATTTCGATCTCTATCAAAGGTAAATATTCCAATTTATGTTTGATTATTTCAATTCAATATGTTTTATTATGATACTAATCTAATCTAATCTAATCTAACACATGCGCAGCCAGTACAAGAAAGCATCCTGGAAAATAGTCGGGTTAGATTACGCCCGACTATTTTTCTTGTCAATATTGATGCTTGCAGCATATCTTAGATATGACACAAGCGTCAAAGCGGCCAGGCCTACTACGCAGTGTTTACCGCAAAGATGATTCTTTGAAATGATTCGAGTTCTATAAACTTCAGCTCAGAATCGAATCACTTCTAGAATCTACAGGGGATGAAGGATGCGTGGAGATAAAAGAAATAATATTGTGTGAAAATACGTATAATAATAGAAAAAGAAGTATAAAACGTTCTCACCGAATTTGAATATTCCATCCGTAGATCCGCTGGAGAAGTGATTTTCAGACTCCAAGGGCCCAACGTTGATAGCTGGATCCATTTCTATGGCAACTTCTCAATATGTTTTATTATGATACGCAATAAAATTACTTAAAAATGTTATTTTCTTATTTTGTTTCAACATTTTTGTTGTTGGCGAAATTAGGAACCCACAATTTGTATGGGTCCCTAATTTCGTGCACTCTTTTTCATAACTTTGTTTTAGAGATTCATGTGTACACAAATGGCTACAAAGCCATCGCATGATTCGTTTATTAATAATAGTTCTAATAACTATTTTAATTGGTTTAAAATTAGCTAGGGACTGCTCATAAACTACGTAGAAAAAAAATAAACATTTATAAATGTGAGAATACTAAGTAAGCTCGGGATGATTATATTTACCCAAACATTGAGAGTAGTAGCTTACAGCCGCTAGTTTCATTCAAACAAATTATTGCCGTAAGCTTTATTGCCAGAACACAAATTAGGAAGACGACACTTTACTAGAACTAACCTCCCGAGGAATGTGCCTTTTAATGACACATAATAGAAAAGTAAAAAGCTACAATTAAAAAAAAAGAATTAATTCACATTACTGACCATCAGTAAAGTTAGTGAACATTTGATTCAAATAGCAAACAATATATTGTTTTATTAAGATTTCAATATAAGAGCAAAACAAACATAAAAAATAATAACCCTTAAAACTACAGAAGGATTTTGGAAATCTTAATGTAAACATCCGGGACGAACATAAGAAACAGCAAATATTCACTCATAGTTCGTCACAGACATCGATTTTATGTACACGTTATGGTTTCATTGGTATTGTACGAGTTTGCTACGTTTTGAAAATAAACATATTTAGGCGAATTCTACGTCTTTTAAAAGTGAGCGAAATTTGGACCCATTTTGAACGAAATTTGGAACCCGTGCACGAAATTTGGCATTTTTAAACAAATCAAATCTAATACTGTAACTATCTTGTATAATGTGAAGTTGTCTAATTTATATTTTTCTTGGGAGCTACAGTACTAGCACTAAATATTATCGAAGAAATTAATCTGATATACTTTATGGTAAAATTTCAGTCGTTTATCAAACTTTGAAAATTCTTAAGTGCACGAAATATGGGCACCTCACGGTATTACGGATAACGTGAACGTGACGAAACTTGTACCAAAATGGAAATCGTGCGAGGAAATGGACTATATTTCGTTCAAGGTTGTACTGGATGAAAAATGGAAATCAACTGCATTGAGGCCATCTACTTGGCCACCTACACTTAAATGCCGCGAATTTGTCAATCGTCATAGATGTACATGGTATCCGTCGTCGAGACCTGTTTTTTCTTGTTAAGTCGAGTGTTAAATGATAAAAATGTTTGTTAGTAATTTTAATAGTGATTGAATGTTGATGTTTATATGTTTACTGTTAAATTTGAATTGTTATATTGATTATATTGATTCTTGTGCTCTGAAGTGTTTTTGAGAATGCCTGTTGTTTAATTATTGCTGTACGTTAGTTTTAAGAACACATCATTGGGGCTTAAAAAGCCTGTTGATGAGAAATATAAATAAATAAATAAATAAATAAATACCCAAGAAACAGAAGTAGCTGAATAACAGTTTCTTAAGCTAAAGTTTGCTTAAGAGTGGTTTGTTCCACTTATATACAGCAAAAATGTTTGTTGGGTACTTTCTGGGCGGTCTCTAATAAACATCTTTACAAATATGAGACGAAGTCATCAATTCTACGCCACACAACTTGGTACGCCGTAGCTTCTTTCCAACTTCGGGTATCTTGTCCGCCATGCTATATGTTGTCTTAAACCATTCGGATCACCTAAGAACATCATATTTGCCGGGTTGCATCCGGCATTCTTGCAACATGCCATCCCCTTCGCATATCCTTCTGGCCAGACTTGGCATAGGCCATGAAGTTCATAAGCATGCTACGCTTTTACTCTCAAGCGATGCTATTGAACACGATGTAAGCAACTGCAGATCGTATAGGCAAAGCACATTTTCATGATTTTGAACCTATGGGCAATCGTCATGATCTTTTTTTGCTATTTGACCTTCCATCAGTCTGATCATCGGTTGTTCGACCAACACATACAATACCCTCGGTGTCTTGGGGTTAATTATATTGCCTTTCGTAGCATATGAGTCCCATATTTGCTGGATTTCATATGGCATAGGTATGCGATTATAGGCACTATAAGTCAGTAGACAATAAAAAACAGTATTCCCCTTTGTTTACTATACGCATATATTCAAATATATAGGTATTTATGTATCCCAAGATATACTAGTAATTTAGAACCGCTGCACAATTTCTCCGGCGCCCAATCAGTCTCCGTTTACCTCCGGCGAGACCTCGATCGTCTAATACTACTCGAACGGCTACGACTGGTGGATGGTCTGCTACTGAAAGATTGTCGTCTGCTTCTTCGGCGAGCCTGTACCGCTTCCTGTCGTGGAGTAATCGCTGCTTCCTCCTCCCCCGATACGATAACCGCAGACGACGTGTTCTGCTTGTTACTGGGTTCGGCGTGATCATATCGGCACATCGGACAAGTTTCCTTGAATGCGAACCACTGGTCTATGCAGGCTTCGTGAAACTCGTGTGCACATTCCAAAAACTTGCCCTGATCGACTATGGCTTCCATGCAGATTACGCAGTCGCTGTAGAATTGTGGAAATTGAGGAAATGTTGCTTGCTAAAATTGAAGGTGATACTTTTTGTAAGGTGCAGACGGTGCAGACGTAGGCGCCAAAGTTTCCGAATCGGGTTTGGATGTCATCTTCTGTTACAAATTGTGCTTGATTTCATCAGATAAACTCTAAAATTTAGTTGTTTGACGTGACAGATCGCTGATATGGCATGCTTCGATTTCTAAACGTGTTTTACGATGTTACTTTTCAGGTGCTAGAATCAATCAAACGATCACCTTTCCTCGTGACGATGCACTACGCCTTCCAAACGGACTCGAAGCTTCACCTCATCCTGGACTATGTGAGTGGCGGAGAGCTGTTCACCCATCTCTACAACAAGGAACACTTCACCGAGGACGAGGTGCGGATCTACATCGCTGAGATCATCGTTGCTCTTGAACAACTGCATAAAGTAAGTAATCTTCGAAAAGCCAGCACGGCTTTAGAGTTCTAAAAATATTATTCGTCGTATTTTCCAGTTGGGCATCATCTACCGCGACATCAAGCTGGAAAACATCCTGATCGACTCTGAGGGGCACATCGTACTGACGGACTTCGGTCTCTCGCGGGAGCTGGTGTACGAAAATGAACGGGCGCACAGTTTTTGCGGCACAATCGAGTACATGGCACCGGAAATCGTGAAATCCAACCAAAACGGCCACGACGCATCCGTTGACTGGTGGTCGGTGGGAGTGCTCACGTTCGAACTCCTCACCGGAAGTTCCCCGTTCAGCTCCGAAGAACCGGCCACGCAGACGGAAATCTCCAAGAAAATCACCAACACCGAAGCGGTCATTCCGGATCATCTTTCCCGGGAGGCGAAAGATTTCATCCGGAAGCTGCTGGTCAAGGATCCCCGGCGGCGGTTGGGCGGTGGATCGGCCGATGCTTCCGAGCTGAAGTCGCATGATTTCTTTCGGTCCATCAACTGGCGCCAGCTGGCGGAGAAGAAGATATCGGCTCCCTTCCGGCCGGTCATCGAGGACGAGCTGGACACCAACAATTTTAGCGACGAGTTTACCCGGCAAACACCGGTCGATTCGCCCGCCTCGGCGCCACCCAACTCTGAACGGTTGTTTAGAGGTGAGATCAAATTACGTTACACGCTATGTCTGAACTAGCAGATTATAAAAAATGAATGTACATCGGGTTTCTTTCCACAGAATATCAGAATTCGTGCTATATTATCATATGCAGAAACTTTTAAAATATTTCATCGGGGAAATTTTGACTTTTTCATCTTTTTAGCTGTTTTTCATACTAATTTGCATGAAATTCACATTTTCGGCCAATTTCTCTCCCATAGAAAATGTATGGACAAATTTTCACCGATAGAATATTTTGAAACCTTCTGCAAATAAAAATATAGCTTGAATACTGATGTTTGGTGGAGAGAAACCCGATGTACATACATTTTTTATAATCTTCTGGTTCAGGCATAGCGTGCGTTATAAAGTGACTGAATGGAGTTTGATAATATTCTTTCTTTGTTTGAATTCCAGGTTATTCGTACGTTTCGCCTAGTTTACTATCGAGTAAAGTCGTCGATAGAAACAAGTACATGAAAAATAAAAATGTTCGACCTAGTGAGACTTCGATACGAAGATTCATCAGTAAGGTAAGTGTAGCATCGGTGGTATCATTATTTCTCAGAATTCCTGACAATACTTCCCTTAATTGTTCAGCATCCACTGCTCAATCCTGAATCTACATAAACCTCAATTATTTATTTTTATCTTCCAGAGCTCCCCATTCTACAAGCGGTACGAACTATCCCCGGACCATGCCATCGGCGATGGTTTGTTTTCCACCTGCCTCAAGTGCCGCCGTCTGTCTTCGTCATCTTCCTCCAATCATAGCAGTAGTAGGAACAGCACCAGTAATACTAGTAGTAGCAAGTACTACGCCGTAAAGGTGATGTTCAACCATCCGGAACCGGCCGAGTATGCTCGGCGTGAGGTTGAGGCACTGAAGGAGTGCCAAGGACACCCGAACGTTGTGCGCTTTGTGGAGGTTCTCAAGGATTCGCATCACATCTACATCGTACTAGAGCTGCTGGGTGGAGGGGAGTTACTTCACCGAATAAACAAAAGCAGCAGTTTTACCGACAGTCAAGCCCGGCACTATTTCCGGCAAATGGTGCAGGCTGTGGCTTTCATGCATCAGAAAGGCATGGCACATTGCGATCTCAAGCCGGAGAATGTGCTGTTCGAGGGACCAGGGTCGGAGCATTTGAAGCTGATAGATTTCAGCTTTGCCAAAAGTATAGAGAATAATAATTGTCTGGAGCGGTCGCCTATCGCTGGAACGTTGGGCTACGCCGCTCCGGAAGTGTTCGAGGGACGATCGTACGCGCTGGAATCGAGTGATTTGTGGTCTTTAGGAGTGATACTGTACACAATGCTGTGCGGTCAAGCTCCGTTCACGCCACGACAATTTTTCGGTCACACAAATTTGGCCTCGTCGGCCAAACAGATGGAAATCATCATGGACAAGATTCGGCGCGGGTCGTTCGACTTGGCCGCGTCGGCGTGGGATTGTGTCAGCGAAGAGGCCAAAGACTTAGTACGCCGTCTGTTGACGGTGGATCCGGATCGACGGATAACCATGGAGCAACTGCTAGTGCACGAATGGCTGGATCTGAACCGAACAGCAGGTGTTCGGAGACAGCTGAAAACGATCTACCCACAGCAGAGCCTAAGGCAATTGGAAACCAATGTGAAGAACACCTACGACGCATTTAAACGGGCGGAAGAGGAAGGTTTCCGGTTACGGGAGGTCAGCCGGACGACGGCGAACCAGAGGCGAACTACCAATGGGGCCAAATCTAAGAAATCAACTGAAAGCCAGTATAGCAGCTCGATGGAGGAGAGCACCTCTAGCGGAATTGGACGAAGCAAATCCAGCAAGAGCAGTTCCATGTCGGATAATAACGGACCCGAGACGGAACACCGAACGATAAGTGTTTCGACGAACAACTCCGAGGTGGTGCTCGTTGACGACGAAGTCGAAAGCGACCGTGAGGAGCCTACGGTAATGGAGGAAAAGACACAAGAGAAGCAAAAGACGGCATCTAGTGAAAGCAATAACAACAATGACCTTAAAGAATCGGAGCCCGAGAGTGCAGTGGAGGAAGACCTCGAAGACGCAGAACAGGAGATTGATGACCTGTTGGCGGATCTGGATGAGATCGTTGAGGAGCACAAAGCGGAGATGCTGCAACAAAGAGAAGAAGAAGAGCACCAGCAGCCCAAGGAGCCAGTCGAGGTCGAGGATGAACCGGAAAAACAAGTACGGAGAAGAAGCGATTCGTGTGAAAGTGACGCCAGCGGTACGACCGTTCCATTAGATCTGGTAGGCGGAATCAAAGAACAACATACGCAGCCACCTCAGATCACTGTGCAAGAAGAAGTAGAAGAACAGTCGGAAGCGGAAGAGGTCAATGAGGAAGACGAAAAAGAGGAAGAAGCACTCGAATCTGCCGTTCTCGTACAAGAAGCATCGGAACCCGATCTAGAATCGATCTCGACCGAATCGCTAATGTTCGCCGGGATGCGTGCTTCGATCGACGTCGAAGAGCGGGAATTCGGTTACATGTCCGGCGATGCCGAGCCCATCTTCTACGGGTTTGACGAAACGATGGAACTCGCAGGCCGGCCGTTCATCCTCACGTTCAGTATCGAATCGGTGCCGGTGCTGTGCAGCAAACCCAAACGCAAACGGCGCATGGAAGTGGACCTCAGCTGCCGTCGGTCCAAGCGGACAAAGTCGACCGTAAATTATGTGTATTAAAACAAAATTAGCCAAGTTTTAGATCGTTTTTGTTGAATATTTTGCTTTATTTTTCTATAAAAAAAATGATACATGAATCTTCTGCGGAGACATCTATCAATTGTGTACTATATTTCTTTTCCGTGTTTACCACAAACCTATGTATGTATGTATGTATGTATGTACAATCCATCTCCCACTGACCGGCAGTGCTTTTATGGAAGAAAAATGTCTGCGTCTATTTTTAACTTTTATCCATAGACGCAAACACTTTTAGTCCTGGAGATGGAAGGTGATAGCTCTACTGCACATCCAACGACCCATTTCAAGTATGACAGGGCTTCCACGTACATCTTGAGGTCGTTTTCTGAAACAGTAAGCCCCGCATTGATGCATTCGGATATCAATTGGATATCTGAAATGCATTAACACTTCCTGAATCAAAAATTTGCATTTTTGTTTCTGGCGCGTATTTGGTATGGTAAATATCACATGTATGAATAAATTGACGTTTTTTAATTAGAAAGATCTCACCAAGTTCTTCATAGTCTGCCGTGATGTAGCTGTAGTTTTATTTATCCAGCGGTGCAGCAACGACCGAAATAGGATTGATTTCATTGCCACGTACACTTTAAACGACGTGGAGCGATCCACCGAGTCAGCGATTACTGGCACCACACCGAAACTCCCGAATGATACTACGCTGAAGAATTACACTTTCACGTGCGGAAAACTGACTGGGTGGCGTAATACCGGCCAAACCACCAGCGGAATCGTCAAATAAAATTCGTTTTGAGAACGCGCAAAAAATGACGAGCGGTTAAAGTTGACGCGTATTTAGTTCATTTTGTTGTAGTAAAAGTAATCAGAACATTCTCACCGGAATCCATCCAATCCAAGGTAGCGCTGTCTTCACCATGGCAACGTCTTCGTTGTGCAATCAGGCTTCCTCTTCGTGTCGCCACCGTTGCGCTTGCAGCCAGTCATCATTTGAACACACGTCACTTTAGCTCCCACAAAATTATGATTCTGTAATCCCTCGCGAATCACTGATGGCATGGCGGTAATTTAATGCCACATTCGTAAAAAAACACGAAACAAAACTCCAGTGCGGGACTTTACAATGGACAACTACTGGAAGGCGTAGCGCCATTGACCGTTCTACGTGAAAACGCGAAATAGACGGCACATTCCTACACTCTCGAGCACCGTTTTCGAACTCAAAACTACTTTTGCAGCGGCATTCAAACACACACAATCTTTGAAACCCTCCGTTATCGCACGAGTCATTTGGCAATTATTATTATTTCGATATCAATAAATCCACTATTAAAATTCTCACAGAACAAGCACTTTTTTACACGCGGAAGCTATCCGGATGGCGTAGCACCGGCCAAACCGGCAGAAGAATCACAAAAAAAAACAAAATTGGCGAACGCGAACGAAACGCGACGAGCAAAACAAAACACGTCTGCACGCGGCTACGCCTACTACCAGTTTTCTCCGTGTTTACCACAAACCTAAAACCTAAAAAGCATTCGTTTTTTCCTCTGGTTTCACGATCGATCTCTTAGTAGCAAACAAAACAAAAGTTGGTACGAAATGGAATGAATGGAGCAATCCGTAATCATCAAGTGCACTTATTAGAGATTTGTTAACCGACGGGAGAGTAAAGCATAAAAGCAGGCAAGCTGACAACACATACTTTTACATAATACATACACAGAAAGAGAAAAAGAAAGGCAGAAAGAGAGACATTTAAGTAGTTGAATAAATGCACCAATAATGAAATACAATTTTATCCCCAGGAAGTGTATCATCCCTTTTTACAATAGTAAGCAAGAGAAACTCAATGCAATATGTAGTATGTACCATTGAAGTGGTGAAAGAAGTAGAACAAACGTTAGGTGCGGCTCGTATTACGCAAAGCTGAAGAAGGACTGTAACAATTACCAAAAACACACGGTTTCACACAACATCCATATTTCATTCAGTTTCGTCATAGAGTGTAACGCGGGCTGTTGATCGGTTTTAGAAGTTCGCTGTAACTTGTCGACTGGAATGGTGGATCGATATCCCTAGGCAGAGGATATCTACCGTGTGCGCACCTAACTTTGCGCAGGTCCAAACTTTGCGCATTCTTGTAAAATAACTAAAAAAAAAACTAAAAGTCAACATTTTCATCAGTTTAATCATTGCACTAGCATTGTGTAAACATAAACATTATTTGACGAAAATTATATTACCATAAAATCTTTGTTTATGTTGAATAATAAACAAAAAATACACAAAAACGTCAAAATTTGCCTCGCTTTAACACGGTTGCCAAGAAGTAACTCTACTAAAAATCAACATTTTCCTCGATAAAACTGTGCAACGATGATTAATTTTGCAGTTAACTGACAAAAAAGGTGATATTCTAGTAATATCAATCACAGTTCGTATTTTTTTTTAAATTTAACTAGTAAATAGTGGTGCGCAATGTTTGGAACCAATATTTGCACTGTGTTCCTAATTTTTGCGCACTTTCAGTAAATGCATGTTGAACGTGAATACATGACTTATGAACCATTTAAATATTATGTAACAATTGTATTGACAATTTCAGGCCTGCCTCCGCCATGTAGCAGATTTTGTATGGAAATTAGTAGAAAATTGTATGAACCGTAGCACTACGGCAGGCACTTTTGGTCTGTCTACAATGTTACGTGATTTGTGAACAGTCCTTCATTTGACTTTTCCGGCGGTCAATGTTAGGGACGATTCAAATATGACGTCCACCATTTTTTTTGAATTTTTGAACTCCCTCCTCCCCCGGGTTACCCCGTCACGCTTCATAATACCTATACCTAATACATGGCATATCACACTTTTTCAGACAACCCCTACCCCACCCCCCTC